>NW_020943841.1:533496-600301 GCF_900497805.2 Vombatus ursinus
CCTCCTTTAATCCCTTCTTTCCTCCTTCCTTCCTCCCTCCTTCCTTTTCTCCTTCCTTCTTTCCCTCCTTCCTCCCCTTTCCCCCTTCCTCCCTCCTTTACTCTCTTCTTTCCCCTTTCCTTCCTCTCTCCTTTACTCCCTTCTTTCCCCCTTCCTCCCTCCTTTAATCCCTTCTTTCCTCTTTCCTTCCTTCTTTCTCTCCTTTCCTCCCTCTTTCCTCCCTCCTTCTTTCCCCCTTCCTCCCTCCTCTACTCCCCTTTTTCCTTCCTCCTTTCCTCCTTCCTTCCTTTTTTCTTCCTTCTTTACTTCCTTCCTTCCTATAAATCAGTATAGTTTTTCACTGTTTTGAGGTAAGATGGAAGTCACCAGAAATCTCTGCACCGTTGGGGAACCAACTCTGAGTTTGGGGTTCCTGGCTGAGTCCTCAGACCAGTCCAGGCCTCTCCTGTTGGACTGAGGACAAAACTCTATTCCCCCTTTTCATCAAAGACTATATTCTAGCTGTTGCTAGGGCTGGGATTTGACAAATGAGCTTGTGCTGAGATACTTAGGGAACGTCTTAATGGCCTTGATTTCTGCCTGTTAACACTGTTAAAACCCACAGAAATGTTAAAAAAAAAAAAAGATGCACTGTGACAGGCCTGACAAGAAAAAGGAGCACTTTGAACAGCTCCTATTAGCAGTGAATGATTGTTGGAGCAGAACACAGCTGCTTTAGCTGAGAAATGGTTCCCATCAGGGCCGGGGGGAAATAAGAAAAGGCAGCCAGCCACCTGGGGGGCTGGAGCTGCCCCTCCCAAATCTTATTTTCCTTTCCCTTGCCACCAAGACGTGGCAACGGGAGAAACAAATGCCTCCTAGTTCTTTCCCTATTGGGTCCTTTAGTCAAAGATCTTTCATATATATGTGTGTGTGTGTGTGTGTGTGTGTGTGTGTGTGTGTATACATACACATGTGCACACATACATATATACACACATACATATATACATACATTTCATATATATACACCCTTATATATACACATATATACACATACATATATACACACATTTTATATATACACATCTGTATATACACAATTGCATGTGTGTCTATACACATACACATGTGCATACATTTCATATATACTTACATACACTTATGTCTCTATATACACACTTACATATGTACACACTTATACATATATGTTTCTGTAGATGTCAATAGAGAATAAGAGAACCCCCTAAATCTCCTGTAAAGGACCCCAAAAGGCATCTAGTCCAGCCCATACTTGAACAAGAAAGCCCTCTAGAACATCCCCTCCAAGGAGGTCGTTGAGCCTGGCCTTGGGAGGCCCCCAAGGCAGCCCATCCTACTTGAGGATAGCTCTCATTGTTAGAATGTTTTTCCCTCCACGGAGATGAAATCTACCTCTCATAAGATCCACTTGGACTCTTTGCTCCTGGTTCTACCCTTGGGGGCCAAGCAGAGCTAGGCTAATCCTTCTGCTTCGTGACTTCTCCAGTGTTTCAGTTAATCTGTGATTCCATCGTTATGTGTTTTCCCTCCCCCTGCAACCCCTCTACACCTTTTCAGAATGAAGTAAACAGAACCAGGAGAATCATCCACATAACTACAATCATGTAAATGAAAACACCACTCAAAAGTAGCTGAATTCTAATTAGTTACAATGACCAATCTCAGGCTCACAAAACAGATAATGAAACACACTTCCAGCCTCTCAGTAGAGAGGGAGAGGGCTACAGGTGAGAAATGTGGCATAACACTGTCAGATGAAGTAATTTTCTCAGCGGCTTTTGCTCAACTGCTTTTCTTTGTTACAAGGAAGAGGAAAGTACAGAGGAAAATATGGCAGGGAGGTGTTGTAATTCATAGTGTGTCAGACTTGGAGTCAGGAAGACCTGAGTTCAAATCCTGCCTCTGACACTTACTAGCTGTGCGATCTCTTGGACAAGTCACTTAATCTCTCTCAGCTTCAGTTTTCTCAACTGCAAAATGGAGATAATCATAACACTCATCTCCCAGGGTTGTTGTGAGGATCAAATGAGATGTTTCTTTGCAAACTATAAAGTACTACACGAATGTCTGCTGTGTTTATTATTGTATGGTATAAAAAACAAAAGGCATTGATAAAACTTTCCTTTTAAGTATTTTAAAGAATCGATCCCTCAATGCTTTCACAATTGTATTGCTCCCAACACAAATTTCCTTCTTCTATTTGTATTCAGTTTCGTCCTGATACGCTCCCCGAATTTGGCTTCTTACGGGTGTTAGGATCCAGATATGGAATCACCACCTCCCACTGGTGATGACTGTTATCAAAACATTGACAAACTTGTCCTATTATTTAGCTATTTATTTTCCTCTTGCCAGTTTCATCTCTGAATATTCTGGGGAAGCTGTGGCTCAGCTGTTTCACATTAAGATTTCTATAGATTTTATTTTCCCTTCCATTGCTTTCTGATGTTTTTTGAATACACTGGGGCTGTTGCCTTGAACCCAGTTGCCATAGTTAGGGCCTCTCCTAGCATCTTCTCTTACTATGCTTGTGCTCAATTTCACCACCCTGTTGACTGTTTTTTCTATCCTTCTGCGTCTCCACAATTTCATTCTGCAAAGTCTCTTCCCCTATGGAATTTTAAGTCATTCCTATTTTAAGCCTACCAATCCTTTCTCTGAACCAGGAGTGGGGAACCTAAGGCCACAAGGGTACATGTGGCCCTCTAGGTCCTCAAGTGTGGCCCTTTGACAGTCAAAGGGGCCACATGTGGCCTCGAGGCCACCCTTGAAGTCTAAACCCTTCGAAATTGGCTCACCCGAAAGCTAGGGGGTTCACCAGACTATATCCAACTTCCTTCTTCTCTATTATAAATTCTGGGATAGAATGGCCCATCTTCTTGAGATTCTCATGATTTCTATTTCAGCAGCCAATCAATTCCTCCTTGCTGGTCAGAATCGGGTCTAGGATAGCATTTCAGACTCCCACTAGTCTCCTCCACCTTTGAAGGGTGAAATTATCATTCAGATAAGTTCTGGGCTTTTTTTTTTAACTGTATCGGGTACTTTGCCTTCGGCAGAAAGAAAGCTCCAGCAGATGTTCTGAGAATTGAAGTCCCTTATCACTCCTACATCGTGACTGGGCATTAGGTCTGTGATGTTTCCCAAATTCTGCATCTCCTCCTGTCCAGGTATTCTGTCCATCATTTGTGATCACACCACAATGTCGTTTCTGTATTTCCCCTTCCATTGATCTTCGCTCAGATTCTCACCACCATGCTTTCCTCCGCCCTTGCCCTGGGGTCCCTCGGTTCCCTCACATGAGTATATCTTATTAAATATACAATGTCATTTCCACTGTGCTTTTTAGCTGTTACATTCCTTTTGATCTGCTTCCAAAGCCACATTCTGATCAAGAGTCCCAGCTCTGCTAGTCTCAGTGATACCTGAAGGGGGAGGGGGACGGGGAAGGGGCTGAATTTGCCTCCTTGCATTAAGACCTCAAGCTCCCTAATGCTCACAGGTAATATGATGATGACTTGTTTCTGCTGAGGGCACCACTATTTACTCATTCTTCCAGGTAGATAACCTTGGGGTTCTCTTTGACTCTTCCATCTCCTTACCTGTCAATTTCACCTCCCCAAACATCTCTCCCATCTGTCCTTTCTGTTTTCTTCCCACTGCCACCACCTTAATATGGGTCTTACCACCAGCCTGGACCTCCTAATGGGTCATCCCCCTTCCACTCTCTACCTCCCTCTGCCACTCCTAGGCAAAAGATCTGATAATGTGTATGGTTACAAATCTTCAGTGATTCCCTGAAGCTTTCCTCGGTGCCTCCTGAGCAATGTTCAAACTCCCTTGCTTGACATTCAAGGCTCTCTACAATCTAGTGTCTGCCTAGCCTTCCAGTCTTATCTCACATTGCTCCCATGCACACACTCTGCCCTCCAGTCAAACTGGGTTACCATCTGTCTGTCTCCTCCTCCCCACCCCCACACATGCTGCACTTTAACTCTTTCACAGCTTAGCCTATACCTGGAATCTCCTTCCTCCATCTCTTTGTTGAAATCCTACCCATCCTTTAAAGGACAGAGCATGGATCTGTGACTTTATTTTTATAAGGAAGTCTCAGATGAGGAAACTCCCTCTACCAATGCAGATTTCTACCTTCTCTGCAACAATGTCGCCCATCATACTGAGAGGTTACTTGCCGAGACAGGATTACACAACCAGAATATGTCAGAAATGGGACTGGAACCCAGGTCTACATGGCTCTGAGGCCATCTCTTACCCACTGTGCCACATTCCCTCCTGTTATCCTTAAAACCCCAATTGCAATGCCACCTCCTCCATGAAGTCTGCCCTGATCTCCCCTTTCCCCTTCTGACCTCACACAGCATTTTGTTTTGTCCCCATTCCAGTGATCCCTTTAGGTCATAGGATCATAGACATATTTGGAAGGGGCTTTAGGGTCATTGCTTCCAATTCCTTTGCCATAAATAGGGAAACAGAGGCCCAGATTGGTAAAGGGACTTAGCTAAGGTCACAGAGCCAAGCTGGAATTTGAACCCAGATCCTCCAGTATTTTTTCCACCCCTCAAAGACTCCCAAGGTCACACAGGTAGTAAGTGACCAAGCCAGAGTTCAAATCCAAGTTTGCTGACTCCAAAGCCATCAAGTTCTCTCATCACTGCATCATTCTGTCTCTGGTGTGCCCCCTTCCATTTTAAAAATGAGTAAACTGAGGCCCAGAAAAGTGATGTGACTTGTGAGGTTATAGGTAGTAAATGGCAAAATGTCATATATAATTATTGTATTTTGTTGCTCAGTTGTTTCAGTCATTTCTGACTCTCTGTGACCCCATTTGGTGTTTTCTTGGCAAAGATACTGGCGTGGTTTGCCATTTCCTTCTCCATCTTGTTTTACAGATGAAAAAACTGAGGCAAACAGGGTGAAGTGAATTGCCCAGGGTCATACAGCTAGTAAGTGTGTCTATTATTGTATCACCATGCCATTTTTTTTAAAAAAGTCAGTCTTCCCACTGAAGATAATAATGGCTCCTCCTTCAAGGTAACAGCACTTCCAAGGCTTTTATTGTTGGGAAATCAATCATTTGGGTGAGAGAGTGGCCCCAGAAGAAGAAAGAACCATGTGGCCCTAAGTGGCAGTGGTGAAGTGGTGAGAATTCCTGTATAAGCCTTCTGGAGAGAAGAGGAAGAGTTCCTGGACCATATCAACATCCTGGAGCCCAAGGAGCAGTAAGACAGAGCCATAATGTGGAAGAACAAATCTTGACTCTTCTCCTCATTAGTACTATGGATTATATGGAATATTTATCTCAAGAGTTTTCCCCTTTCATGGGAGCCTCAATCTTAGGGTAGTATTAGAAGTCTGGGGGACTGACTATAGAGGTCCCTAGGGAGGGGAAACCCACTGAAGAGGGAAGGAGGCTGGTTTTGATCATTTATGGAGTTAGGTGAGAGGCCATTGTGTTAGCCTGAGAACCTGCAAAGGAGCTGAGGGCCCCTTTATCTTTTCTATAGAGACTTTGACAGGAAGTGTCTGGTGTTCTCAGGGGAAACCATGGGTAGAGGCATGAACTGAAGACATTGAGTTGTGAGAAGCTCCAAGTATCAAATCCAGTCTATATCAACTCCCCAGAGCTTTGATTCTGGGCCATGAGTTATGCATATGAAGAAGTAACAATGAATGTCTATCTATCTATCATCTCAATTGTTTGACACTGACCTCAAGCATGATAGGAGTCCAAAGGGGAAAGAGGTTGAGTAATTAGGGAGGACTACATGGAGGAGGAGAGATTTGAGCTTAGCTTGGAATGATGTGTAACATTTGGAGATTCCAATCAAAGGGACTATGATAAACAAAGGCATAGATGTAGGAATAAGCCTAGTATGTACGTAAGAGAGCAGAAACCTGGCCTGACTCGACTGGAGGGACCATGTTTATATAGTTCTTTTTTTTTAATTGATACATCAACACATTAAAATCTGATAGGAACCACATTTTAATCTGGTTTGGGCCATTCTCAGGAATGTTGTGGGCTGTGTGTTTGACACCTCTGATATAAGAGAGATTATGCTGCTGATATATTGGGGGAAAATGTTTGCACATTTATTCTTGCTCTATCTGTAAAATAAATGTTGCTGTTGTTCAGTCATTTGTCAGTCATAACCAACTCTTAGTGACCCCATTTGGGATTTTCTTTGCAGAGATACTGGAGAGGTTTGCTATTTCCTTCTCCAGTTCATTTTACAGATGAGGAAACTGAGGTAAACAGAGTTAAGTGACTTGTCCAGGGTCACACAGCTAGGAAATGCCCGAGGTGGGATTTGAACTCAGGTTAGCTGAGTTCCGGCTAACTCCAGGCTGGCACTTTATCCACTGTGCCTAGCTTCATAAAAGCCAAATAATGTTAAGTGATTAAATGAAACTGAGGTACTAGTAACTGATTCCTAACAGATGAGGGGACACCACCAGTGAGGGGTCTATCCTGTGGCAGAGAAAAGGGATGCCCCATAAAACCCTTAGGGCTCTCTAGCCTCCTGAGAGGACATGTGGTCAGGTGGCCCTGAGAGTGGGGCCAGAGCATATACTTTCTCCCCTGCTATTAGAAGAAAATTACAGGTGGAAATGAGGGCATTTATAAGAGCAAAAGTAGTGCATGCCTTTGCATTTATTTCATTGCCTACTTTCTTCTTTTGATAATAGATTTTATTGATACATTTTGGTTTGACACCACCTAGATTTCCCCCAGTGCCTCTCCCTGCCTCCCTCCTAAAGAGCCATCTCTTATAACAAAGAAAATACAATTTAGGGGGCAACTAGGTGGCACTGTAGTGGATAGAGCACCGACCCTGGAGTCAGGAGGACCTGAGTTCAAATCTGGCCTCAGACACTTGACACTTACCAGCTGTGTGACCCTGGGCAAGTCACTTAACCCCATCGCCTAGCCAAAAAAAAAAAAAAAGAAAAGAAAAGAAAAGAAAAAACAATTCAAAGAGGAAGAAAAGGAAAAGAAATCAGCAAAATCCATCAACAAATCAAAAAAAAAATTGGCCCTATGCCAACACTGCACACCCATAGAGACACCTCGGCCAAGGAGTAGGGGGAGTGGCTTCTCCTCTCTCTTCTTTGGGGCCCAACTCTTTCCTAATCCTTTCGTAGCCTTCAACTTCAGTTGGTTCAGTTTCAATTGGCAGCTGTTCTTTCCACTTCACATTGTTGTAGACATTGTAGATGTTGTTTGTTTGCCTCTGCTCCCTTTCCTTTACTTGATGCCTCATTTCTTATGGCCATAGACAAGATCATGACGGAAATGTGTACTGGACTTGTCATGGACCAGCAGAGAAGGGGGTGGCGAAGGGGGTGGCCTCTAATCCTGGCTCTGCTACCAACTGGCTGTGTGACATTGGGTAAACCATTTGCACTCTCTGGGCTTTTTTTTCCTTTCTGTAACAAGAGGGAATAAGCCTAGAGCAGGGGTTCTTAACCCGGGGGCCACACTCCGCAGGGAGTCTGTGAGTAGATTTCAGGGATCCATTAATTGGGAGGAAAATAACATCTTAATTTTCACTAACCTCTAACTGCAATATGGAATTTCCTTTGAGTATGAATGATTTTGTAAAACATGATTCCAAAGAACACATAGGAATCAGCAGACCACCAAAGGGGTCCAAGGCACAAAAAAACAGTGAAGAACCCCTTGGCTTAGACAGTCTCGAAGGTATCACCGTGTTCTGACAGTATATGGCTTGATGATTCCATGGTTTTTATCAGTGGCCCAAGAAATGAAAGCTTTATTTCCTAACTCTCAGCTGGAGCATTCCCCTCGGCCAAGCTGCCTGCCTACTGAATGATACCTGTGCCCCAGTGTATGGTGGCATTTAGCAAGACTTCATTGATTATTCATCAACAGCTGTGTGACCAATGTGCCACTCGGCCTCCAACTCTAACTGATTTGATAACAGGGTAGACGTGCTCAATGGCGTACAAAAGAAAGGTCCTCTCGGGGGGACTGGTCATGCATCAGTCAAACCAGCCGTTGGGGCATCGGTGACTTAGAGGACCCCCTCAGCACTCGATCTTTTCTTTTTGGTTGTTCATTTCCCTCCCACGTCTGCACAGCTGCTCACAGCAACGTTAGCTTCCCAGGTGACAGGCCACATGGCCACCGGCAGTCCCAGGCCAGCTCACCAGAGTTAAGCCAAGTAGTGAAAGAAGGCAGCTGTCACCCCTTTTGTGCAACTGTTGGCCTCTGTCCCTGGGAAAAAGAAGACTCTGCTGGCAACCGTATTTTGACAAGCCTCCATCTATAAAAGAAAGGCGAACCAGGATCAGAATGTTTATTGTGCATCTGCCCTGAGGCCTTGAGTGAAAGAGACAACCTTCAAGTTTCAATAAGCAAAACAATCCCAATTGACCTTCCCTGGCTTTCTTTGGCAGCCTGGAATGAAAGGCTATAGATACACAGTATGTAACCTATACAATCTAGGATCTATCTGGATTTCAGTAAGATCTTGGCTTGATGCCTATATGCTTTAAGGTCACATGACATTGTCGGAAGAGAGATAACATGGTGTAAGAGATAGCACTTGACTGAACTGCAACAGATTTTGCTACAATCTTGGCTGTACCACTAACTAGCTGTATGACCTTGGGAAAGTCACTAAACATCTCTAAGCATGTTTCCACATCTGGAAAATGAGAGTAACCATTTGATTCTATAAACATTCAGGGCGTACTACGTGCAAAGTCTTTACCATCCTCCTCCTCCAATACATCCTCATGGTGTGGGAGGTAAACCTAGCCTCTCGAGGACCTTTCAGGGAAATCCAAGCAGGAAAGGCTTCATTTGTGGGCCTGGCAATGGACTGTGTCCTCTGGGCACTAGCCTCGAGAAGTTCAGAGAGATTTGTGACCAAGTTGCCTGCAAGGGGATGGAGGTTTTTAGTCACAGTGACTCCCAGAAGCACCCTGTTAAGGGAGGTATAGAGGGTTATGATTTACATAGGTGGAAAGAGTACGTACATCAGTGAAATCACAGATCCTCGAAAGACAGGAGTATTTCAGGGCCCCGAGCTCTGCCACCCACCTCACAGCTTCATGCTGAAGGTCAGCTGCGATCTCCTATGTGCCCCATATGAGAACCAGAAGTGCGTCCACCAAAGAGGGATGGAGGCCCACAGTCCTCCAGAAGCCATAGGTGTGCTGCAGAGAGTCACGTTTCTAGCACACCCAAGGAGACAGACTTAAGGGTTCCGCTTTTGGAGGGTAGATGATGCTGAGCCTTTGATACCTTCCTCTTTTGCCTTGTTCTTACATGTACTCTTCTATCCAGTGACACTGGCCTCCTGGCTGTTCCAGGAACAAGATACTCTTGGCTCTGGGCATTCTCTCTGGCTGTCCCCCATGTCTGGCATGCTTTACTTCCTCCCCTCTGACTACTGACTTCCCTGGCTTCCTTTAAGTCCCAACTAAAATCCTGCCTCCAGGAGCAGGGCGGCTAGGTGGCACAGCAGATAGAGCACCAGCCCTGGAGTCAGTAGGAACTGAGTTCAAATCTGACCTCAGACCAAACACTTGACACTTACTAGCTGTGTGACCTTGGGCAAGTCACTTAACCCCAATTGCCTCAAAAACAAAAATAAAATCCTACCTCCTACAGGAAGCCTTCCCCAGCCCCTCTCAATTCTACTAACTTCCCTCTGTTAGTTATTTCTGATTTATCTTATATATAGCTTGCTTTGTATATATATATATATGTGTTTGTGTGTGTGTGTGTATGTGTGTGTTTGCTTGCTGTCTCTCCCATTAGATTGTAATCTCATTGAGAACAAGGATTGCCTTTTGCCTCTTTTTGTATCCCCGGCTCTTAGCACAGTGCCTGACACCCTAACATGCACTTAATTAATGTTTATTGATTGACTGATTTCTACTTATTGGTGTGCATAATACCAAAACCAAATATTTGCCCTCTCCATTTCCCTAACCTCCTGTACCCCTGAATGTCTACCAGGTTCGACATCTGCTTGGGTCCCTCACTCCTTAGTAGGGAGCAGATTCCAGAGGAAGTTGTCATCTCCTCCATCAACATCACCTCTATCATCATCACTTCCATCATCATTATTCCATTAATGGCGCTTTCCAGTTTCCAAAGCAATTTCTTCACAATAACCCTGAGTAGGAAACAGGGCTGGTATTGCTTCTCCTATTTTATAGATGAAGAAACTGACACTCGGATAGATGCAGTGACTTGCCCAGGGCCACATAGTTAGGAAGTGTCAGAAGTAGAATGCAAACCCAGCCAGGTCTTCTGACTCCAAGACCACTGGTAGAAGAATGCACAATTATTTTAATGAAGTGTTAGCATAAATGAAAGATGATTATTCAGCAAGGAGGGAAAACATGATACATTTTTAAATGGAAGCTAAACCAAACATTCCCTTTCTGTCTACTTCAAAGAAGGAGGAGGGAAGCGAGGTTAGAGGAGGGCACTTAGCATCATTTCATCTTTCCTGTATGAGCATTCAAGGCAACATGCCGCCTTTTGTACAAACATCGGCCTGCTGAGCTCTAAGCCAGACACTATGGAAACACAAGGCACCAAATATACCAGCATCCTAGTCCCCTCAGTCAGCCATGCAGGATTTATGAGGAGAAGGGAAAGCAGTGGAGGATGTGAACTTTTTGTTCTGAAGATGCTCACCCGTGCTTTCATTGACTTGGTAGGCAAGAATGTTGGTCTACAATGCAGTGTCTTGGGAAGCCAGTAGGTCACATCTGGAGCTGATGACCTGGGGCTAGAAGGTGCCTCTGGGAGCCTCATTTAGCACCCCATTAAGAGTCTTGAGAGCCTGGCCCAGATAGAAATGTGCTTCCCACAGGGGCCCTGCTATTTTTCCTCCTTGCCTTTTCCTAAACGCTCTGGGGGCCTAGAGTAGAAGCAAAGCAAAGGGGGATTCAAGGAGCTTAGCCTCTACACAAGGACAGTGGTGCAATTTTAAGAAGGGGAAAATGACATGCCTGGGATGCTGATGGCATTAGGAAAGCATGCTTTCCTCCCCTTCAGAGAGGAGGCAGCCAGAATATTAAACTGTCACTCCTGGTGAACTTGACCACAGAGGCCTCACCAAGACAGACTTACAGACTATTGGAGCTACGAGGGATTCACTGGAGCCACCCCCTTAGGTTACAGATGAGGAAACAGAGGCCCAAGTGGGGAAAGAGCCTGCCCTTGACACATAGGTAGTAAGGAGCAGGTGAGAGATCTGAACCCAGAGTCTGAATCCAAACCCTGTGCTCCTTCCACCACTCCATCTCATTTCACCTTCCAAACTCCAGTTCTCTTACCCAGGAATTGGGCCAGATGACCTAGAGAGTCCCTCCCAGTGCTGACATTCTGTGATTCTCTGAGTCAGAGGCAGAGTGAAGATTTGAACCCTGGCCCTCCAGAGTCCCAGCCTGCTGCTCTTGGTGCCCTACACGACCTCCTCTCTATAGTAAGGGTGTGTTGTTGCTCTGAATTGCTGCAAATATCCCCATCAATCAATCAATTAACAAGCCTTTATTAAGCACTTAAAATGTACGGGCCAGGTACTGTATTGAGCACTGGGGACACAAAGAAAGGCAAAAGCAGTTCCTGCCCTCAAGGAGCTTACAGTCCCATAGAGACAACATGTAAACAACTAGGTACATACCAGATGTATACAGAGTAGATGGAAGGAAATTTGAGGAGAGGAAGGGACTAGCAGTGGGGGAGACCACGAGACATTTGAGACATTGAGGGTGAAAAAGATGCAGCTGAGGACTATTTGTAGGAAAACTCTCAAATTTTTTCCACCTCCAAAGATTCTCAATTCATCAGCAATACTTACCATCAAGATTTCTGTTTCCAGGGGAAAAGTAATGAGACTGGAAAAGTCTTAACCTCTCCAGCTATTGACATCTCTCGGCAGCAGAGTCTGCATTTCATTTCCTAGTCATAGAGCAGGGGTTAAACTTTTTGTGGATTACAGATCCCCCTGAGTCTGGGAAAGCCTACATGGACCCTTTCTCAGAATGATGTTTGTACATGCATAAAATAAAATACATATTATTAAAAAGGAAATAAATTACATTGAAATCAACAAAAAAAAATTTAAGTTCATGGACCCCAGGTCATAGAAGGAATAGATTAGATCTGGAAGGGAGCTCAGGGACAAATTGTCCAGTCATCTTTATGGTCTTTATCCCAAGACATTTTACTTAGAAGAAAATGTAGGGCAGTACTGACTCACTATGACCCTGGGCAAGTCATTTCCCAGAACTGTAAAAACACATGGGAGCTGGCCAACTTATTGTTCAAATACTATTTCTCTTGCTACTTCTTTTTTTTATTTTTTTATTTTTAGGCAATTGGGGTTAAGTGACTTGCCCAGGGTCACACAGCTAGTAAGGATCAAGTATTTGATCTGAGGTCGGATTTGAACTCAGGTCCTCCTGACTTCAGGACCAGTGCACCACCTAGCTGCCGCTCTTTTGCTACTTCTAAAAGAATTTTAACTAGGAATGTTTTGCATCCAGGACAAGTACCTTAAGCTGCACCTGGAACAAATGGTAAGAAGTATGGACTCATTTGAAGAAGGGGTTTGGGGAAGAGACATTGCTCCATAATGGCTAGACAGAAACCATAGGACATCGACCTGAGGGCAGGAAGAAAGGAGCTCATTTCAGCTTCTACAACCTGATAGTTTCCTATTTTATCTAATTATTCTTACTAACTAGGTGCTGAGCTTTGTTATTTCTATTCTGTTGAAGGATAGCATCCTGAAACAAAGCCCTGACTGCCCTGACCTGGTTACTACTGTGGGAAATTAGAACAAGGGCTAATCGGTTGCCTTTACTCCTCCTCGAAAAGAGCTCTATGGGTTACACTCCCAAAGAGATCAGAAAAACGGGGGGGGACTCCTGTTTATTATTTTTTATGATTTATTTATTATTTTTATTTCCACATTAGCCATGTTGCAAAAGAAAACAGACAAAAACAAGAAAAATAAAGAAAGTAAAAAGGTATGCTTTGAATCAATCAGTTCTTTCTCTGGAGGTGGATAGTATATTTCATCATGAGTCCTTTGGAATTGTCTTGGATCATTGTATTGCTGAGCAAAGCTAAGTCATTCACAGTTAATCATAGTACAATATTACTGTTATTGTGTACAATGTTCTCCTGGTTCTGCTCACTTCACTTTGCATCAGTTCATGTAAGTCTTCTCAGGTTTTTCTGAAACCATTCCCCTCATCATTTCTTATAGCACAATAGTATTCCATCAAATCATATACCCAACTTGTTTAGCCTTTCCCCAATTGGTAGGTATTATCTCAATTTCCAATTCTTTGCCACCACAAAAGAGCTGCTATAAAAATTTTTGTACATATAGGTCCTCTTCCCTTTTCTTTGATCTCTGGGATACAGACTTTTGCTGGGTCAAAGGGTATGCATACACTTTGGGCATAATCCCAAACTGAAAAGACTCATATTTACAAAAATACTTATAGTCATTCTTTTTGTGAGGACAAAGAATTGGAAACTGAGGTTGCACCTATTAGTTGAGGAATGGCTGAACAAGTTGTGGTATATGAATGTGGTTGAATATTCTTGTGCTGTAAGACATGATGAAGAGGATGGTTCCAGAGAAACCTGGAAAGACTTGTATAAACTGATGCAGAGTGAAGTGAGCAGAACCAGAAAAAAATACATACATATATACATATATATAATATATATACACACACATACACACAATAATAATTATATTGTTTAAAACAAATGACTGAAAGATTTAGGAACTCTGATCAACACAATGGTCAACCACAATTCCAGACGATTCAACATTCTGCTCACTTCTAGGTAATGGACTCAGGGTGCAGATTGTGACATATTTTTTAAACATGGCCAATGTGGGAATTGGTTTTGCTCAACTGTACATTTTTGTAACAGGAGTTTTTCTTGCTTTCTTAATAGGAGGAGAGATAGGTGAGAAGGAAAGAATCCAAATCTGAAAATAAAATAAAATTGAATTTAAATAAAAAGAGCTCTAGAAGCCATCTGATCTCATATCTAGAAATTTCATTTTTTCCTGCCTGTGATGAGTTGCCATCAATAAAACTTCTTGTCCCTCTAAGATTCCTCCCGGCATAAGATTAGAGGCCAACAAACACAAGACTGGCTTTGGGACATGGATTTGGCATACTTTGAATCCATAGGAAGACAGAGGGATTAGTCGGGGACAAGTGTTTTTATTTAAAGGAGAATTTTCATGCTAGGGAAAAAATCCTTGGAGTTTTTCTTGCTCACTTGAAAGGAGAAGGAGCTACAGGGTGAAGAGCCTGGGACCAGAGACAATGAGATCGAATGCTTTCCTGGGGAGACTTGGGGAGAGATAAGGGCTGGATCCAAGGATCTGAAAGAATGTCCTGGAGAAGTGAGGGTGGAACGAGGAGCAATAGGGGAAAACTGCAGAGTCAAATTTAGGTTTCATGTCAGGAAAAACTCTGTACAAATGAGCGCTGTCCCAGAGTGGACTGGACTGCCCAGAGAGTGGCAGCCACCTCAAGCAGAGCCTGGGTGATCACTTATCAGACACAGTACAGACAGGATTCCTATTATTATTATGTGTGTGTGTATACCTGTACACACACACACATACACACACACACACACATATTTTCTTCAGGAAAATATATATTCTTGTATGTGTATATAAGTATACATATTGTGTTGTATATATGTATACATATATACATGTGTGCATGTATATATACATGTATATAAACTTAGTGGCCTTTGTCCATACACATATATCTGGGTTGGGAAAATGGCCACTAAGCTTACACATACACACATACATATAAAGCTATACATATACACATATGTATATCTACATGTAGACAAATATGTATGCATACACACATGTGTATATATAAAAATATGTATATGTATACATAAACACATAAATGCACACATTCTCATACATATACTTATATCTGGGTTGGGAAAGTGGTCACTGAACTTCTAAGAAGAAGAGGTGGAGGAAAAGAAAGGAGGAAAGATGAAAACTTCAGTCTGAAAAATTAACTGCTAACATGCTTAGAAACCTCAGTGATGCGAAGAGCTCATCTGTGAGCAGGTCCAGTTCACACTGCGTTCATGGCACATCTAAGGTCCAAGAAAGAAAATTCCCCAGTGAATTTGCTCATTCACATGCAGGTGGGCTGCTTTTCCATTATAAACATAAAGCCCCTTGGTAACGCCCCACTGACTATCTCGGCTGCTCTTATTACCTTGGGGAAGTGGCCCAGGCCATTTTCTCAGGGAGCAAACATGAAAACCAAGCTCAAGGTAGACCTGTTGCTCAAAGGGGAAAAAAGCCTAATTTTTGGAGGCTGATCTGACAGAAAAACACGGAAACCACAGGAATTCAACTGTATCTTTGTCAAGATTCCCATCCCATTGATGCCTGGGGATGTGACCTGGTGGGACCAAGGCTATATAGAAACTTGGTTGTCTTGTCTGAGTCTACTCTCCCCAGAAACCATGGTGGTGTGGGGGAAGAGTGGACCTGAGGTGTTGATGAAAAATGTTTTTACTTTTATTATTGCTATATCTTTTAAGTAAATTACCCTCTGCAAAAAAAAAAAAAATTAAGGGACATCAGAACTGAAAATGAGGTTTCAGTTCCTTTGAATGCAAATATAAGTGACTTTAATTAAATTATTTGTATATGCAACATATGTTATTCTCTAATAAGATGGAAGTCCCTTGAGGGCAAAGACTAATTCGTTTTTGTTCCTGCATTCCCAACACCTGGAATGGTGCTGGCAACACAGTAGGCATTCAATTAAATGCTTATTGATTTATTTTCCAAGGAATGAAAAAAAGCACAGAGAATGTTGTGGGGGCAGAAGCTCATACAATTTGGTCATAACATGGAGTTCGTGGAGAAAACTAGTCCAATGACATCTGGAACGGAAGACACAGACAGCCAGCAATGCCCTAGCCTGATCCCGCCTTCCTCTCATCGGGTTGGTCCCAGCGCTTTGTTCCTGTCCCAGCCCCTCTTTCCTGTTTCCAGTTCCTGTATGTTCCAGCTCATTTGAGCTTCCCGACCTCTGTCTGCTGTCCCTGGTGCCTTATTCACTTTCCCTCTCCAACTCTTCCATTTAGCCCCCAGTTTCATACAGGAGCCATTACCACTTTGCTTATTTCTGTTCAAGGTTGCCAGTCAGGAACCCTTGCCTGACTGATGTCAATTTCCAAATGCAGTGAAATACGCAAGCACAGTTAATACTAAAACCATAAGAAACATAATCTTTCTTTGAGAACTCAGAAGACACTTCGGGATATTGGAATGCCTCTAAGTCAGCCTCACGAATATCAATCCTTAGATGCAGACTAATGTTCACAGTGGGAAGATTGGCTAGGTCTATACTGACCGAGTACAATAGCCTAGAGGTGGCTTTGAAAATGAAACCCTGTCTGCACTTCATTTGTCTTTCTCATTAAGAGGAGAAGGCTAAAAAGAAAAGCCTAGATGTTCCAGTTACCTGACCATTGGATCCTAGATAAATGGAAATTAACTATAGATGCCTTTTTTAAAAATGAGTTATAAAGGAGAGTGCTAGGTATGGACACAGCTAAATATATGCATCTCTACCAGTTTACTTAAACAATTACAAAGCCATCATCTATCTTCTGCCTCCTGCTATAAATTCTTAGACGTGACCATATCTCATACATAAATATATATTTGCTTAATGTATCCCTAGTACTCTAGTCACCAGCACTGTTGACATAGAGAGTAATAATGCATGCTCCTAACCAATTTAATATAATTCTTTTCAAAGAAGTCCTCACATATGCATCTAGCTCTGTAACCTATGTCCCTGGATCCCAGACTTGGAGCTTCAATCTTGGGGCAGCACCCCAAAATCCTTCTCTGACTCATTTGGCTATCCCTCAGAGTTGCCTCAGAATGTAGTTTAAACATGACGTGCACCTGGGTCTCCAAAAATGTGGGTAACAGGGTACCCTGATTCCATGGAAGGACTCCAGGCAACAATGCATACATATATCAAGTGAAAAACAACCTTTATTTCATTCCACAGAAAATGCAGAAAGAATTCACAACAGTCCATAGAGTCGATCACATTTCCCCTCCTTCTCTAGTGAACTCCACCTGTCTTCAGGGCCTATGCAGTCCTACAGACTCTGTGGTCTAGATTCCACTTAAAAGGAAAACAAATTGGGGTTGCAAAGGCAACCTGCCCCCAATCTGGTGACTCCGCCTTTCACCCCAGAGACCTATACCAGCATCCAGTCTTAAGCTATTGCCTTAAGGGCTTGGCCTCCTTCTGGAAGAAAAATGAATATGAGGCTGCTAGGGAGGTGACTCCCTCCCCATACATTCTGCACTAACCACATAACTTGCTTGATCCTCTCTGATCCCCCAAATCGCCTAAGAATTCCATGTTGGTCTCTTGAAGGCTGGTATTCGAAGCCTTGGTTTGGAGTGCTGGCTTGGCTTAGGAGTTATTGCTGTGACTCCAAGTCCTCACCCCACTGTATCATGGTGTTTTCCTCAAAAAGATGCTCCAGCAGTGGCTGAAGCCTTTGGGGATCTGATTCAAAAGCAACTTTGTGTGTTGTTCTTGGAGTGATTTCACATCCACACTCCATCACATATTCTGGGTAAGAGATGAGGCCTGGGAGTCAGAGGACCTGAGTTCAAATCCCAGCTCTTGGATTTCCTGTCCATGGGGCCTTGGGCAAAGCACTCTCTGAGTCTCAGTTTCTATATCTGTAAAATGAGAACACTAAGCAAATAATAACATTATTGTGATCCTCAAGCGAAATCATGGATGGAAAGCACTTTGCACACCATAAGGCACTATGTAAATGTGAACTGCTACTGTTATTATTTGTCTCTAGTTATAAAATATTTTACATATTATAGATATCTGCATTTGTATTGTAACACAGTGAGCATAGATCTAGCCTTGGAGTCAAGAAGACATGGGTTGAAATCCTACCACAGACACAGCTAGCTGGCCCAGTGGATAGAGCGCTCGTCCTGCAGTCAAAAAATCTTGAGTTCACATCTGGCCTCAGACACTTGTACTAGCTGTGTGATCCTGGACAAGTCACTTAACCTCTACTTGACTCATTTTTCTCATCCATAAAACAGGAGTAGTAACAGCACCTACCTCCTAGGGTTGTTGTAAGGCTCAAATAAGACAATATTTATAAAGTGCTTAGCAGAGTGCCTGGCCCATCATAAGTGCTATGTAAAATTTAGCCAGTAATAGTAGTAGTAGTAGTAGTAGTAGTAGTAGTAGTAGTAGTAGTAGTAGTGTGACCCTGGGTGAGTTATTTAACCTCTATGAGTCTCAGTTTCCTTGTCTGTAAAATGGGGATAAAAACAGCAGTTGCGAGTGTAAGATGAGATATTTGCAAAGCACTTTGCAAACCTTAAAATGCATATGTATGAGATATTATTATTATTAACAATAATAATATTTCTGACATTTACTATTTCTATTACCCTGGGCACATCACCTCTTTCTCTCTGAGCTTCAATTCCCTCATTTGTAAAATGGGAGCACTGATACTCTGTGTACTACTAATGTCACAGTCTTGAGAAAAGCATTTTGTCTGAAAAAAGCATTTGGTAAACCCATAGGAATTCTACAGCTTCTTGGTGTATGTAATAGTAATAATAATAAGAAGAGCTTACATTTATACAGCATTTTAAGGTTTACAAAGTACTTTACATACATCATCTCATTTGATCCTCACAGCAGTCCTGTGAGGAAGGGACTTATTATCCCCATTTTACAGATGAGGAAACTGAGGCTGAGAGAAGTTAAGTGTCTTGCCCAGGGTCGCACAGCAAAGGATCTAAGGTTTAGGTCTTCCTGACTCCAAGTCCACTGCCGCGTGGTGGTGGCAGTTTGCTGTTGCTGATGCTGCTTGCTTGGGACATCTAAAAAGACTCTTATGGTTCTTGGGGACCCCCAGGGATCCTCAGATCACACTTTGAGAACTACTGCTGTTGTACTTAGTTGTTGAGTCAGTCTGATCATTTTGGAAAACAAGTTAGAATTCTTCAAGAAAAATGACAAAATTGTCTGTCCTATACCTCAATTTTGATCTGGCATCTGAGTTTATGCCCCAAGAAGGTTATTGACAACAACAAAAGCCCTGTCAGTAGGAGAATATGTGAGTATATTTATATGAGTGTGTGTATGTATGTATATATACACATACATACATATACATACATGTATATATACATATATATATGTATATATACAGCAGCACTATTTGCAGTAGCAAAAATCAGAAACAAACTCTGTGCCTTGCAATTGGGGAATAGATGAAGAAACTCTATTACTTATATAACTAATTTATAAAACAAATACTTTTCCATTCTTTTAATAAATAGTAAATTACTTAGGTGACACAGTAGATGAAGCATTGGGCTTAGAATCAGAAAGATTCATCTTCCTGAGTCCAAATCTGGCCTTAATACTTAGTAGCTGTGTGATCCTGGGCAAGTTACCTAACCTTATTTGCCTCATTTCCTCATCTGTAAAATGAGTCAGAGAAGGAAATGGCAAACCACTGCAGTATCTTTGCCAAGAAAACCCCAAAGGGGTCACAAAGAGTTGGATATGACTGAAACAAATGAACAACAACAAATTATAAAAGTATAAATGACAAAAGCAAAAATAAATAAAAGAACTCTTCTGAAAGTCCCATAATCCACTCTCACTGTTCTGGCCAGAAGTTCCAGTCCTTATATATGATACTTGTCCCACAACCCTCGAGGTGTGAAGGAGGAAACTGGCAGCAATAAAGACTGAAACAGACTCAAAAATGACTTGTCTCAGTCACCGTATGTTGTACAATGCTCCTGAAAGGTGGACAAATGTCTTTTGACATTTTTCACTGTGAGTTGACCAGGAAACACTTGGTCCACCCAACTCATGCATAAAATGAGTCTTGGAGAGAGTGCACCACAAACTGGTGCTCAGCCTGAAATGTCAAGGACACACTGCCCCTCCTTTGGCCCAGTAGAAGGATTTCTGAGTTTGAAAAATGCTTCTTTCTGATACAAAAAGGACAGGAGTAATTAAATCATACAGAATGGAACAAAAGGGTCTAGACAAACCAGACAGACTGCCTGGGCTGGAGTTCAGTCTGTGTGCTTTGGGAGTAGAGTTGTCCCCACATTGCATTCATAGAGAGCCAATGGGGTTGGTGTATTAGAAAGAACTCTGAACTTGAAATCAGGAGATCAGGGTCAGAGACCCAGCTCTAAACCTCATGAGCTGAGTGGCCTTGGGAAAGGTTCCTCATCGGTAAAATGGGGCTAATGAGACTTGTACTACTTCCCTTACTGCCCTGAGAGGCAGTGTGGAGTAGTGGGTAGAGAGCTGTCCTCAAAACCAGGAAAACCTGGATTCAAGTTCCACTTCTGACGGATACTAGCTGTGAGACCCCGAGCAAGTTATTGAACCTTTCAATGCCTAGAGGTCCAGCCCCCTCTCAAAGACTCTAAAGTGCAGAGGTGCTGACTTTCGCGATGCTAAAGGGAATTTTCTCACTTGACCATTCCCTATACAAGTGAAATCACAACTCCAGTCCCGGTCCCTATTCCTTTACTTACCTCATAGGGCTGTTGATAATTCTCCACTCCAAGGAGATCCCAGATCCTTTGAGTATTTGTGTAGCTGATAATGAAAAGGAAATATAAATGGGCAAGAAAGCCTATTTAAGACTGGTCTGGGGACAAAATCCTCCCCTTCAAGTATGCGCCAGCATGTACCATACTAATGTATGGGCGCAGCTTCTCCGACATAACCCACTATTTATTTATGGTCTCTAAAGTCCCTTCCAGCTCTAAGATTCGATGATCCTATGATTTAGGATTTCCACCCCACCTACTTCCAAAAGGATTGAAGGCAGCTTATAAGATTAAACATGATACAAACAAACCAAAGCCGAACAGAAGGGAGTCAAGGGAGGCATATGTTATACCAGAAACCTTAGCATCCCAATATAAAAATAGCTCGGTTCAGAAAAGGATTTCAAAGACAATGTTGCCACTATACCGTGTGCTGGCCCAGCAGAGAAGGTGCTGACTGATAGATGGACTTTCCTCACCTGGGAGTTCCTTATACCAAGGAAATCACAGTTCCAGTCCCAAGGGAGTATGGTGAAGGGGAAAGTATGCTGTATTTGGAGGCAGAGGACCTTGGTTCCTACTCTTTGCTATCTGTGTGACCTCCATTAAGTCCCTTAAACCGTCTGGACCTCAGTTTCCTTATCTGCAGACTCGATGGCCTCAAAGGTCCTTTCCAGCTCTCAATTGATAATCCTATAAACTCTCTCATCTCCAGAACAGGATCTAATCCTTTTTCCTAGATTTCCTTACTTGTAGGATAGACATAAGACTCCCAAGGAAATTCATTGATGTGAAGCTAGAGTCAAGTTTAGGTTTTTTTGTTTTGTTTTGTTTTTTGGCAACCGGGGTTAAGTGACTTGCCCAGGGTCACACAGCTAGTAAGTGTCAAGTGTTTGGTCTGAGACCAGATTTGAACTCAGGTCCTCCTGACTTCGGGGTATGTGCCCTATCCACTGCGCCACCTAGCTGCCCCTGGAGCTAGAGTCAAGAACGTTGAAGAAATGCATCTCCCTTTTTCCTTCAAAAGGGGGACTATGAGCAATATTGCATACCCCATGAGATCTTGTTGGTGAACTTGGCTTAACTGTTTTCCTTTATTTCATTGGAAGGATCAGTGATGGGTGGTGGGTGGGTGGGGGGCATGAGGATATCTGGAAACAACTTTGATATTAAAGCACAAGGCATCCAAAAAAAACTTTGAAAAACAAACATTTTTAAAAACACAATGGATTTAAGGATGTCAGAAGACTTTGTTGTTCAGTAATTTTCAGTCATGTCCAACTCTTCATGGCCCTATTTTGGGTTTTCTTGGCAAAAGAAGTGGTTTGCCATTTCCTTCTCCAGCTCATTTTACAGATGAGGAAACTGAGGCAAATAAGGTTAAGTGACCTTTTCAGGGTCACCTGGCTAGTAAGTGTCTGAGACTGGATCTGAACTTCCTGACTTCAGGCCCAGTGCTCTATCTACTGCAGTGCCACCTAGCTGCCTGTCGGATGACTAAATGGAATTAAACAAAACCTCAAAATCTTCAGAACCTCAATCCTAAAACCTGATGATTCTGAAAACTGTTAGGATTTACAATTACTGGATGGGAAAGAGAAAGAAAGTGAGCACCAAACAACCCAACGGACTTGTCTCTATTCTGTTTGCTGCCAAGTGAGGTACATTCTCTTCACATCACTAAGCATCTCTTTGGGATTATTCAAGTTGACCATGGGCAAGAAAAGGTTAAGGGAAGCCCACATTGCATCAGTGGAAGACAATTTGTATGCCTCAACTTCTGCAGCATTCAGGACATTTTTGAAGGTCAATAATGACCTTTCCCTTCAGACTTCACAGTATACTTGGTCCTGTATACACTGCACTCATCTGTATTAAAGGATATTGAAATGATCTGGATTTGTGTCTTCTGCCCATATTGGACTTGAGCTCCATGAGAGAAGTAAACCACATGTCTGATCTAAAGTTCCTACCTCCTTCATTTGACCTGAATCCCATCTTACTATGCCATTGTCTAGCCCACAGCTCTCCATCTTGTATGTAAACATGGCAAGAGAATGTTTTGCTGAAACTTCAGTATCCTATGTCATGAGATGGCACAGTGACTGAGAGTGCTGGACTTTCGGTAAGGAAGACTTGAGTTCAAATGCGCCCCTGGGAAAGTCACTTAGTCTCTTTCAGCCTCAGTTGCCTCATCTGTAAAATGGGGATAATAATAGCACCTGCTTCCTGGGGTTGTTGTAAGGATCAAACGAGATAATACGTACAATCTTTTGCAAACCTTAAAGCACTACATAAATGCTAACTAGCTATATATGAAAGGCTATAGCTCTTGGGTCAAAAAAAAGAGAAAAGATGAATCTGGTCTGGCCTATTCTCAATGAAGCCATGCTGTCTCTTTACAATCTCCACTTCTCTTCTAAGTGGGCACAAACCATCCTTTTACTGTTATACTCCAGAATTTTGCCAGGCATCTAAGCCAAGTTCACTGGCTTATAGTTTACAGACCACACTCTCTTCCCTTTTTGGAAAATTAGGGAATTGGCTTTTTCTGTGATCAAAGATCATGGCCAGTGGCTCCCCCTTATTCTGGTTCCCTGGGTTATAGTTCATTCAGGCCAGTGATTTGAAGGCAGCTAGGTACTTTCCTTACTTACAAGTTCTGAGTCTATGAACCACTTTTGTTCTTTTCTTCCAAGTCCAAAAATCAGTCTCATTAAGAGAGAAAACAGAAGCCAAATAACTCTGGAGTAGATCTTCCTTCTGTGCATCATCCATTCCGCTCATCCCACCCCCTCCTAACGAAAGTCCTGTTCCTTCTTTGACCTGCTTCTTGTCCCGACGTAGGTTTCTCGAAAAGCCCCTAGAGCCTGCTCACGCCGAGCTCTGCCACTCCCAACACTATTCTTAGCAGACTGTGCAATGCTTCTGAATCCGTCCCCCATTAGCTCTCCTTGATTCCATCATCTCTAATCAGACAATGAGTTTGCTGTGTACCCCCATCAATGTCTTTAGGCAGCTACCCCTTCTCTCTTCTTTAGAATTATCTGTGTTATCTTCAAAACCCGATTCTTGTGAGTTTCCCATTAATCTTGGGCCAATTGCCCCTAGATATTTTTTTCTTAAATAAGCAGGTTAACTCTATGGGAGAGGGGAGAGGAGATATTTGTCTTTATTGTTTTATTTTCTCAATTAACAAGCATTTGTTCTTTTTCCCCGGTAGAATTTTAAGCCCACAGATCCTATGAAACGTTCCTTGAACTCTGCTCCCCCAGGCTCCAGGGGTGCGTCGAAGGACATTTAGTTTGCTTTTCCTTCTCCATCACAGCTTTGCTAATGGGGTAATTGCCTGTCCCCAAGTTCCCATCATTCCTACTTCAGTAACAACTTCCTCCTTGTTGATCAGAGTTGGGTCCAGAATAGCTGTTTCACTTGTCATTTCCTCTACCTTTTGAAGAATGATATCACTAAAGCAAGTCAAGAATTTATCAACTGTTCTGCTTTTGACACACACAGACAGAGAAAGAGAAAGCACCAGCAAATGTCCTGATAATTAAAGTCCCCCATCTCTACTACATCATGACCCTGTGTCAGGTCTGTGATTTGTTTCTCTAACGCCTTGTCCAAATCCTCTTTTTCTCTAGGTGGTCTCTAGTATACTTTCATGAAAATATTGCTTCTGATTTTCCATCCATTCATCTTCATCTAAATGCTCTCCACCCTGCTTCAACCTTTGGGCTCCTGGACTTCTACACATGAGTAACTTCTTAAAACCCAATGCCTTTTCTCTCTCCTGTTCTTTTTGAATAATGGCCTTTCTGGGCCACTTTCTAGTTGTGAATCCTATCTCAGTGATACTAAGAAAGCAGTGTAGTACAGTGAGAAAAGTGCTGGCTTGGGAGGCAGAGGACCTGGGTTTGAATCTTGGCTCTGCCACGTACTACCTGTGTGACCTTGGACAAGTCACTTAATTTCTTTGTGCTTTGGTGTCCTTATCTGTAAAATGAGGGAGTTCTGTTCTAAATCTAGAATCCTATAAATCTGAGGGGATCAGATTTGCCTCCTTGCATCAGGATCTCTATGTCACTTTATTTACTATTATTACTTCGCTATTTATTATTATTATTATTATCATTAGGGTTCCAGTGTACGGACAACTAAGGCTGGCTTTCTTTTTGAAAATTATCTCTTAGGAGTTACTGGTCTTTACTATTGCAACCCTTATGTTATACCTGCTACTCTCTGTGGAATCTGACTTAGTGGTTATATGTGGGCAGCTTTCCCCCTCCTCCTCCCCTCGCAAGAAGTTTAAAGCCTTCTCAATCAAATTGTCAAGATTACAGGAAAATATTATTAGCCCACAATAAGTGGACCCCATCCCTGCCTGAGAGCTCATAATTCCTATATTCGGAACCACGGTTTTGAAATCCATACCATGTTCTCAGACACTATCTTCTTAGACAGTTATTCATTTCCCAAATCTGCTTTTCACTTCTAAAGCCCCCCTTCCACTCCTTCAACTGGCAGCGATGATTAAAATATTACCTCTGCCCCTATGATCTTCAATTTCTTGCCTAGGACTTCATAAACCCTAGCCTTCCTAGGTTGCTTCTGGCAGTATCATTTGTCCCAACCTGAATCAGTACTAGTGAATAGTGTTCTTCAGCCTTGAAAAGGCTCAGAGGACTCTCGGTCACATCTTGGATACATGCCCTGGGAAGACAGCAGAACTCTCCATTGTTTCTGTCAGATCGACAAATAGCTGCCTCTGAACCCCTTGGTACAGTCACCAATCACCACTACTTAAACTCTTCTTCCTTTGACAATTCCTTTCTCCTGATGGCCCTGGTGCATACAGAAGGAAGGAAGGAAGGAAGGAAGGAAGGAAGGAAGGAAGGAAGGAAGGAAGGAAGGAAGGAAGGAGGGAAGGAAGGAAGGAGGGAAGGAAGGAAGGAGGGAGGGAGGGAAGGATGATGATGGCCTGGGAGAACACTGGGGAGTAGAGGGAATAAAGAGAAAAAGGGAAAAAGGAAAATGAAAGGAGAGGAGGAAAGAGAGGAAAGGAAATGGAGAAGAGAGAAGAAAGAGACAAAAGGAGAGAAAGGGAAGAAGAGAAACAGGAAAGGAGAGAAGAAAAGAGGAAGGGAGGGAAAGGAAAGGAAAGAAAGGGAGGGAAAGGAAAGGGAGGGAAAGGAAAGGGAAGGGAAGGGAAGGGAAGGGAAAAGGGAAGGGAAAAGGGAAAAGGGAAAAGGGAAAAGGGAAAAGGGAAAAGGGAAAAGGGAAAAGGGAAAGGAGAAAAGAACTGAACCAAACTGCACTGATGAAAACCTGAAGTCAAAATCCCAAAATCCTAGGTTCTGCTTTATGGTCAATACCAATTCAACAATATATTCTCTCAGGATGTTATGCTCTAGTCCAATCTTGGGGCATTAAAGGAGAATCTGGTATCCATCATCAGAGGTAATCCATGTTGACAGAGTCAAAAGCAAAACCATCACTAAGAAAACATGGGCAAAACTGAAGTCAGTAAATAGCTCCCAAGTTTTGCTGCAAGCAATTTGTCCCGAAGCTTATACAGATCCCAAAGTTTAGAAGCCCGGGTTATGCTAGGACTGAAGGCTCAGAACATGACTGGATGCTTGATGAATTGTTAGATGCAACAGAATTTACCATGCCCTTGAGGCCAGAGAATTGGACCCAACTTAAGAGTACAGAAAATACCGTGGCCAGAATTTATTTCACAAAGCAAAGTTCAAGAATCCTGTGTGAGGACAAAGTTGGCTCTCATCCTTCATTCCTTCATTTATTGGGTACTTGTTGTGAGTAAGGCTCTGTCCTCGGTCCCATGGGGATGATACCAAGATAAATAAAACATATCCCTGCCCTCAGGGAAATTACAGTCTAGTTAACCATTTATGTAGATGAGACACCTATGCAAATAGCTAGAATACTTTCAGACTCTGAGATGCCCAACTTGAAAGATTGGGGGGCGAGGGGAGTACAAAAGGGGATGGCAGTTACCAGTAACCAGCAATTCTTCTCCAAGCTGTAAGAATATGTCTTGATGCTGGTGATTATCCTGTTTGGTGTGGTGGTATAGGCACCAGCCCCTGGGTGTGGAGTAAGGAGGATGTGAAGAACTGAGCCTGGGCAGAGCTTTTGAGTGGTGGTTGGACTGACTGAGCTGCGTGTGTTAAAGGGAGCAAGTGAATATTAACAGTGAGTGTGTTTGGATATGAGTGAGGATGGTTATGTAGAGAACTTTGCCAATGATGGGTAGAAAAGAATGAAGAGTGTCCAGGTAGAGAAAGAACTCTAGGCTCCATCCAGTGACTTGTGAGAGAGCCTGGATATGTGGGAGGGCAGTGGGAGCCTGAATTCCTCCAAGATAGAGGCTGAAACACCTTGCTGGTGCTTTGAGATCAAAAATTGTGTGCAGCTCTGGGTCCATAAGAACGTGGGGAGCAGTGAGGAGAGATTTGATATCTGAATGGCATAGTTCTAACTACACCCTTCCGCCCATCCCCAAGGCCACTTGGGAAAAGAGAGTGCCTTGTGTGGGAGGGGGAGGGCATGGAGGCCAGGGGGAGGGGGAACCAGATGCAAGCCAACCAAGAGACTGGAGAAAGTTTAGATCAATGGGAGCAGCACTCTCCATGCCAAATACTAGATAGCATGTGTAGATGAGGTATAAACAGTGTTAGAAATAGAGATTTCTCATTTTTCTCTTCTTTTAAAAAATTATAAGAGTTGGCTCTCTGGGATGGGGAAGAGGGATATAGGAAGAAATCTAATATCTATAAAGCAAAAGATTACAATAAAAATCTATTAAAAATAAATAAAATAAGGAGATATATTGGGGAAACTGGAAGCTCACACGGAGGAGGAAATGTTTCAGCTAAGAGTATTTCAAGATCTCAGATTCCTCCTCTATTAAAAAAAAAATGAGATTGGAATCAGGAATTCTTAATTTTTTTGTGTCCTATGCCCCTCTGGCAGTCTGGTGGAGCCTGCAGGCCCCTTCTCCACAAAATATTTTTAAAAACATAAAATAAAACACACAGAGCAGCTAGGTGATGCAGTGGATAAAGCATCAGCCCTGGAGTCAGGAGGACCTGAGTTCAAATCTGGCCTCAGACCAAACACTTGACACTTACTAGCTGTGTGACCCTGGACAAGTCATTTAACCCCAATTGCCTAAAAAAAATAAAATAAAATAAAACACACAGTATTACAAAAGAAACCAATTATACTGAAATACAGTTACCAAAATATGTTTTTAAAAAACAGTTCATGGGCCCTCTGAAGCCCCTCCATGGACCCCTGCTATGGATCCCAGGTTATGAACCCTTGGACTAAGTGAACCTTAAAGTTCACTCTGGCTTCAAATCCTGGATTCCAAGATCCCATTTCAATTGGCAGATATGTTGTAGGAGGGCCTTCCAAATATTGGAATATTTACTATATTATCACTCAGCCTTTTTTCAAAAATTCAATGTATTAGTTTCACTCTATAGATATAATCAATCTTAAAAGACTATTTGCATTTATAACTTTATTTTCTTGCTTGGCAGCAGATAGATACATGCCCTGGGAAGACAGCAGACCATCAAGTTCGAGGAGTGTTTGGGGAATGGGAGAGTATGACCACTTTGGCCAGAGTATAGAGCATGTGAGGAGGGCCTGCTGCATTATAAGGCTGACTCTATGCCATCTCTCTAAGGCTGAGCCACTGGTAGGGAACTTTTGACAAAAACCATCAACCACACGACCAAGAGTCTACTGACACCCTTCTTTTGGCTCCCTAAGCCCCTTCCCTTCTCTCTCTTGGTTTGTACTTGTTGGACTATTTCTCTTTTCCCTGGTTACTTTCAGTATTGAAATAAATCTCTTGTTCTGGAAGATGGCCGCCGCCATGGAGGAATATCAGCCCTACCATGACTTCAATGCTGATGAAGCACACAATATTGTGAGAGAGTGTCTAGATGCTATTTTGGGCAGTGTGGATTATAATCAGAATGTCAACCAATGGATTGCAGCTATAGTGGAACAATCCTTAACACATTTGGTAAAGTTCAGGGAGATGTATAAATATATAGTTACTTGTGTAGTGATACAGAAGAGTGGATCTGGTTTACACACAACCAGCTCATGTTTCTGGGATACCACATCTGATGGAACCTGAACCATAAGATGGGAAAATCAAACTATGAACTGTACTGTCAATGTTTTTGCCATTGCTATTATCCTGTAACTAAATGGAAATATTATACCAGCACCTTTAACATAAGAAAGTTATCAAAATGTTCTTGAATAAAACTGTTCATAATATCATTTAATTATCTTATTATTGCATTAGAAGTGAAAATGTACAATTGGCTTCAGAATAGTAAAAACTGGACATTGAAACTAACTAATCTTAGTGCTTAAAGCACACTTTAAATAAACATTTGCATAGTTGGAAAAATATCAAACCCAGAAAAATAAGACATTAAAATGTCTAAATATCATATATTTATATTTGCACCAGCCTTCCATTAATACTATGTATCCAGGGAGATGGGGGAATTAAGTTTGGGATAATAAAGTTCTCTGGAGTTGGAAAAATAGAATAATTCTACCTGCATAAGTCTGTATAAATTAATTCTTAGTTCAATAATTATCAGTGCCTCATTTGACTATCCATACAAGATACAATAAGTATTGTATGTTTTTTCTTTTATCAAAGTACTATTATATAGTAACTAGAATTAACTTTTTAAAGTAATTATTTCATGATTTTTTGCCTTTTATTTCAAAATTCCAAGTTAACAAATGAACGCTATTAGTGAATTGGTTTCTCTAGCCCAACAAAGTTCACAGTAGAATAATGACAGATTTACTAGTGCAATAATGACTGTCTTTCAAATCATTTATTCTATGTTCAACAAGTATTTGTTGATCACCCACTATGTATAGGATCCTGTTTAGCTACCACATTGCTGGTAGTTTGGAAAATGTAGCATTTATAATTTGGGTTATGGACATGGAAAAAAAAGCATTTGGTCTGCAATTTAGAGTATATAAGACAGTGGTATTTAATTAATTTTAAACGAAAAATAAAATGAGCAAAAGCCATGCAGAAGTTAGCTAAATCAAGTTCTTACGATAAGTAGATTTTATTCACCATTGTAGACATGACTTAGAGAAATATTTAAAGAAAGTCAAAGTAAATATGCACATCTAATTTTGTTCTTAAGTTCATAACTAGTAAGTTGTGTTTATTGTTTTGATTATTAAATGACAGTTGCAAATCACCTATATGACATTTAAAATATAAAGAATAAGTTATAAATGTAAAGTGTACATTCATTAACAGGTTATGTTACTCAGGGCTTTTGAAATGTAGAAAACATATTAAGAAATAAAGACTTTAAATTAGTATACACATAGCTGGGCTACCAAATGCAAAATCAGTCTGCTGCCTAAGCAAGAAAATAAACTTATAAATGCAAATAGTCTTTTAAAATTGATTAAATCTGGGGCAACTAGGTGGCACAGTACATACAGCACCAGCCCTGAAGTCAGGAGGATCTGAGTTCAAATCCAACCTCAGACCAAACACTTGACACTTACTAGCTGTGTGACCCTAGGCAAGTCATTTAACCCCAATTGCCTTACCAAAAAAAAAAAAGATTGATTAAATCTATAGAATGAAACTAATACATTGAATTTTTGAAGAAAGGCTGAGTGATAATACAGTATATATTAATAGGGCATAAAGAGGTGGTATTTGCATGTTTGTATTTCAGCTATATAACAAGGACAGTTTAAGAATTTAAGATGAATATTATTAAAAGATAAGCTCAGTTTAAATGCAGTAGTGTACTTTTTTTTGGTACATCAAAAGTTATCTCATAACTACTACTGTGATGCTTTTTTTCTTGTACTTGAAGATTATACTAGAGTGATCAAAGTACCATTTTAATTGAGTGATGTTGTTGGATCTCAGTTTCTTAAAAAATAATCACAGGAACATATGCCTTGTGAAATTATGGTTTAAAGAATTTGCTTGATACTGTTTCTGTAGCTGAAAGATAATAAAGATTGCCTGCCTTACGTGTTAAAAAAAAGAAAGAGAATGGTACTTTGGGGTCAGGTGTCATCCTTAAGAAGTATTATTTGTCTTCATTTATTCACGTATGAAGTTTTTAGGGCAGTTGTGAGAAGGATTTATAAGGGACTGTAGACAATGAAAAATGGTAAAAAGGTGACAACCTCTTTTTATGAAGGTGAAAAATAGTCCATTTGAGCCTGGCATCCTTCTTTCACTCCACGTACCTTAGTCTACTTAACAAGAATGGTGCCTTTTTTCACTCTTCCACTATATATATTTTTTTTTGCGGAGGGAAGCAATCGAGGTTAAGTGACTTGCCCAGGGTCACACAGCTAGTAAACGTCTGAGGCTGGGATATCCACTGCGCCACCTAGCTTCCCCTTCTACTATCTTTTATGAAAAGGGCCCTGTACTAGGAATCAGGACCCCTGGATTTAGTTCCTACCTCTACCATGAACTTGCCATATGACCTTGGCCAAGTCCCTTCCCCTCTCTGAGCCTGGCATTTCCTCCTCTGTAAAATAAAGGTTGGACTAGATGGTCTCCAAGATCCTTTCCTGTACCAGCATTCTATGTCCCATGATTCTATGAAGAGATCCCTTAAAAAAATTTTTCGATTGAAACATTGCTGCAACATATTGTCAAGGATAGCTTGCCCACAAGTGGCATTAAAAGGACAGGTCAGTCCAGAAAAGGAAATGGGCCAGTCAGGACAAAAGATGGTTGGTCCAAGTGCTCCACTGGTATCTAGGAAATAGTCAAAGAATCTGAGCACTGCATCGGGTCCATCCTCTACATTATTGTTGTTGTTGTTTGTCCTTTGTTCTCGAAGAGGACCATGACATCAGGAAGGTGACTTGTAAGTGAATTGGATTGAAGTGAGAGAGGCCTCAGCAAAGTCACTGGCCTCACTTTCTCTTCCTGAGCCTGATATAGATCAGGACAACTGGAGATGGCTTCCCTATTCTCTATGGGGGATTTATGGACCAATGAGCTCACAGAGCCATACTGTTGCTGTTCATCCTTCATTTTCGAAAAGGACCTATGACATCATGGGGTGATGTCTTGACTTGCACATGAATTGGATTAAAGTGAGGCAGAATTGCACAAAGTCCAGCCTCACTCTCAGAACAACCACATAGAAAAGGAGTTCTAGTCACTGTAAGACAATTGCTCTTTATCACCCTTGGCCTCAAGGCAGTCTTGCTAGTGGCACTGATCTTGCTAGTGGCCTTGCAGATTTCAAAAGCCCAGCATTGGGATAATGCCATCAAGATGGTGAAAAGAGAAGATCCCCTGTATATAATTTTAGTGTCCAAAATCCAAATTCCAGAGCATCTGGCCTGGTCTGGGTATTTCCTAGAGTATTAGCAAGTATCAGAAACTAGCACCCATTGCAACATGGGTAAGGAAGTAGTTATGGACACAAGTTTCTTGGCCTTGGTCTGGGCAAAACATAACCCTGTGGCCCATCCCCTGCCCTAAAAGATTAACGTGATAGCTGCATCTCCAAGGTGATAATAAAGGCTACTGGTGCTAGCCTGAGAGGCAAAAAGAAAAATCTATTTGGGGACCTCAGCAGTAATGGTGATTGAATACAACAGCCCAGCTAAGTCCAAGATGGACAGTCCCGCTGGACTAAGTATTTGGCCAAAGTATCTTATGACCACGCCAAGAATATAGCATGAAGTTAAAATTTCAACATGTATACTAATCAGGTATAATCAGCCATGTGTGGCTCCTAGTCAAGTTACTTCCTCATGAAATCCTCCTCCAGGTCTCAGTCAAAATGTGCTAACTAGCAACAGTAACAGAGAATGAGCTTTCAAAGTCTCAGTAGAGCACAGGAGTTCACAAGTACAAAACTGATCTGAGAAGTATCCATTTTAGTCCCCAAGAATAGACCATATTGATCCAAATATGGATTGGATGTTTTTTTTCAAAATCTAGGTTGTATTGAAACCCAAGTACAATCCATAATTGCGCTCTTAGCATTCTAGGCAGGGAAGAGAGGTAAAAAATAATGAAGTAAACAGTGATAATTCATAGTTCATATGACTCAACTCTTGGAAGGGGCCTTTGAGATCACCTAGTCCAGGGATTTTTAACTTTTTCTGTGTCCGAGACCCCTTGGGCAATCTGGGAAATCCTCGGGACCTCTTTTCAAAATCATACTTTCTAAATGCATAAAATAAAATACATAGGATTATAAAAAAACCAATTATAAGCAACCAATTCTATTTAAATACAGTGATCCAAACATTAAGACAAAAACAAGTTCACAGTTCCCAGGTAAAGAGCCCCTGATCTAGTAGCTCCTTCATTTTACAGAGAAGGAAACTGAGGCCCAAAGATGTCAAGAGACTCTATTGTGATGTAGCAAAAAGAGTATTGGATTTGGAAGAGGACCTGAGGTCAAACTTCAGGTCTGCTGCTAACTGTCTGTGTGACCTTAAATAAGTCACATCTTTCCTCTGGGCTGGGGTTTCTTCATCTGGAAAGACAAAGAAGGATAAGACTAAATGGTCTCTAAGGTTCCTTCCAATTTGAAATTCTCGTATCGTAAGTGACTTATCCAGAATCACACAGTAAGTAAGCATGAGAGCCAAGATTTGAACACAGCTCTTCTAACTCCAAAGCCAGTACTTTTCCCGTTTTAATACACTGCCTCTCATGATAAGAATAAAATAAAATATCATTATTTAAATTAGAAGAAAGGTTTTTAAAAAAATTCCACAGTTTTTTGTATGTGTAATTATTTTTCAGTTCATATATATGTATATACAAACATATATATTTATGTATATATGTTTATATGGATCCTTTCAAAGAGATCTCATTTGCAAGGTCTGACCAATATTCAGACTAGGAAAGTAAATACAATATGACCTAAAGCTGACAACCTCTGTGTGCCTGACCACTTGTCCAAGGCTGACCACTCACTACCAAGATAGCACATGATCCAAGGGTCATCAGGTATAGGGAATATAAGAATCTCATCTTCTTCCATGGCCACTCCCCAGTACATATAGGCAAAGAATGATGAGACTAGCAGATTCTTTAATTGATCAAAAAAGAAGGTATGGGAAAGAAATGAAGAACTGAGAACAACCTGGGAAGATTTGTATGAGCTGACACTGAATGAGGTGAGCAGAACCAGGGGAACAATTTACATGGTGACCACAATGGAAATAATACTGAACAACTTTAAAACCTTGATCAATGCTGTGACCGCTCATGATTTTAGAGGACTAGAAGTGAAGTATGCCTCCTATGTCTCTGTTGTGGTAGACTATAGATGCAGAAGGAGGCATATACTTCCAGACATGACCAACTTGTTGATTTATTTTACTTGACTGTTCTTAGCTGTTACAAGAAACAGTTCTATTAAGACAGGGAATTCATTAGAAAAAGAGAATAATGAAAGAAAGAATGAAAGGAAGGAAAGAAGAAAGAAAGAAAGAAAGAAAGAAAGAGAAAGAAAGAAAGAAAGAAAGAAAGAAAGAAAGAAAGAAAGAAAGGAAGAAAGAAAGGAAGGAAGGAAGGAAGGAAGGAAGGAAGGAAGGAAGGAAGGAAGGAAGGAAAGAAGGGAGGGAGGGAGGAAGGAGCATCAACAAAACTTTTATTTTAAAGAAAGAAGCCTGGAACTAGGAAAGAAGTGTGATATGGTAGACAAAAACCTGCTATGATCTTGGGCTGCATTAAGATAGGCATGGCTTCCAAGACTAGGGAGCTGATTGTCCTGCTTGGTCAGACTTCATGTGGAGTATTGTGTCCAGTTCTGGGCACCATAGTCTAGGAAAGGCATTGCTCAGCTGGAGAGAGCCCAGAAGAGGACAACCATGATGACAAAGGGTCTTTAATCAATTCCACATGAGTATCAGTTGAAGAAACCGGGAATGCTTAGCTTGGAGAACAGGAGACTTGGGAGGGGCATGATAACTGTCTTAATTACTTGTCAAGTAGAAGAGGGGATTCGATCTGTTCTCTTTGGCCCCAGAGAAAAGAACCAGAAACAATGGGCAGAAGTTGCAAAGAGGTAAATTTAGGCTTGACATTAGGAAAAATCTCTGTATCAATGAGAGCCATCCCAGAGTGGATAGCCTAGAGAGGTGCTGGGCTCCTCCTCCTTAGAGGATGACCAATTGTTTGGTCTACTGTAGTGGAGCTTCCTTTTTGGGAGGGGTTGGATAGCTGCTAAGGGTCCCTTCTAACTCTGAGGTTCTAGGATTCTGAAAACTACTCCTTGCGCACAGTCAGTGATTAATAAATGCTCGTTGAATGCAAAACACTAAATTGAACCATGCAAAGAAATAAAAATGAGAAAGATCAGATAAGTAAAGCAAAGTGATTTGCAATCAGTGACCTAATTAGAAGAGACCACAGAGTATGGCACAGTAATAGCATGAATCTCCAGACCTGAGTTCATTGCAGCCCTACCTTTGACCATAAATAGCGGCAGGACCTTCGAGTAAGCTCCTTGAGGGTAAAGGCTGCCTCACTTTTGTATCTGGATCCCTGGAACCCAGTTCTTGACAAGAGCTTAATAAATGCTTTTCATTCATTCGTGTAAACATTCATTCATTCTATCTGGCTGGATTCAGATAAGCTGGTTGTAATTAGAGAAAAAATCAGGTCAGATATCCTGACCTGAATACATGTGTTCATTCACTCAACAAACATTTATTAATCACTTACTATCAGTGAAGCAGTGTGGAATGAACGCTGGGTGAAAATTTAAAAGACGTGGGTTCTCAGCTTTGTCTCTACCTACCTATCTGACATTGAACAAATCCATTCCCCCTCTCTGGGCCTCACCTTCGTCTTCTGGGAAATAAGGGGGCTGGACTAAGTGATTCTAGCCTTCCTCCGGAAATCTCTTTCTAATATACTACACTTTCATCTTTCCTGTTTATAGCTTTCTTCCAAATACTCTCCACAGATTTGCTCTTTATGGAAATGTTTGTGATGTCTAATGAGTAGATGAGTAGATAGTAAACTAACATGAGATTTGGCCTGACCCCCGGTAATCCCTGGGTAAAATTACATACTCAATTCCATGTTGACAGGGCCTTCTAATCCCATCCACAATTTCTCCAAGTGTTCTTTCCATTAGATCAGAGAAGGTATTATTGTGTGATAGAAAGAGCACAGTATTCAAATCCAATGGACTGGGTTTGAATCCTGACTCAGCCACCAGCCGGACTGAACACTAGGCGAAGGTGTGTTGTCCTAGACAAGTCACTCTCCCTCTCTGAGACTCCTCTGTAAATTGAGAGTATTGGGCTACATCAGTGCTAAACCCCATGTTCCAAAAGGTATAGAGTCCCACAAGAACAACCCAATTTCTTGAAATCCCACACATCAGGAGATGAGAAAGTATATGATGTCCCTAGAGTCCATGTTTTCCTCCCAGAGCTACAATGCATTGGGATCTGGTGAGTTTGCATAACTGGCACATTTACCTGTACCGCCCACTTCAGCTTGTCTATTGGGCCATTTCCCAGTTCACTTAAGTGGAACCAGCTAAATTAGTTTCTGGAAGAAGTATTTATGAGAGTGCTGTAGCCTGTCAGAGGGAGAACATAGACTTTGGCTTACTATGCCCAAAGACGAGAAATCACACTGAGTAACACCCAGCAAAGACTGATACTGAAGAACTGTGTGCGGCAGAGCAGAAAGCTATGACTTTCCATTGCTGCTGAAGCTCCTTTCTCGCCAGAGAATTAAGGGATGGGGCATCTTATCTCAGTGAGATAGGTCTTCTGGGACCTTGAAAGACTAGTTATGGCCGTTAGAGAAAGCAGGAGCATCAACTTTTCCATAATAGCTTTGATGACTTCAATCTTTACTAGTGTGGGTTTCCATGACGGTCAAATGTATTCGTGCTTTGCATGAAAAGAGGGATGCAGACCATCCAGGGGTGAGAAATGCAGCCTGGCTGGGGTCTATAAGCTTTGATTTTTTCATCAATACCAATATAGCTTGCAGTCCCTCTACAGTTTATAGGATCATAGAAATAAAGCAGAAAGGGGCCTTAGAGGCCAACAAATCCAACCTCCCTCATTTTACAGATGAGGAAACCAAGGCACAGAGTGGTCAAGTGATTTGCCAAGGGCCATACAGCTGCTAGTCAGGGTCTGAAGTGGGATTTGAACCCAGGTCTTACTGACTCTAAATCCAGTGCCCTATCCACTATTCCACACTGCCTCTTATGGTTATTAGATGGTCTTTGGGAGTTACCCTGGTAGACAGATTTATTCCCAGTGGCTGGCCAGATGATGAGTTCCTCCACATTTAACTGGACTGGCCATGGGATAACAGAAGCACAGCCCATGCCTGGGATGTATTTGAGATCTTTCAAGAATGGCAAATAGATCTTGGGCTCCACTATCCTAGTCTTGGAGAACCCATGCCATGATACAGCATCAAAAGTAGAATGTAAGATCCCTGATGGCAAGGACTGTTTCACTGTTAGCCCCAGTATCTCATACCCAGTGCCTGGCACATAACAGGTGCTTCATTAATGATTGTCAATGGGTTGACCTTAGTGGAGGAACTCTTATTGTTCCCTTAAAATTTCTAGGATTCTAGTGTGCATCATATGAGTCACTCAAAGATTTTACAAATCACTATGAACATTCCTGGCATCCTCTGTTAGTCGATGGGGAAACTGGTTCTGAGAGGCTGCCCCACCTAGAACCATGCTGAGTCCAGCTCTATCTGGAACCTCTTTGCAGAATTGTTTATTTCCCTGAGGTTTATGCAGTGGTGTGCTGATAAATGTTTAACAACTGGATCTCTGTAAACACACAGCACACTTGGGAGTTCAACCAGCATTATTCATATTTTCTCCATCACTTTCTTAAGCCTATTCAAGCAACAAAACAAGAAATCAAGTCCTGATTTGTAGCGTTTGACAATTTCTGAGGTTTGGATGCTCACATTGGACATTTGACCTCTCAGTTAGAGATGGTTCCAGCACAGCCCTGGGCTTATGCCATGGGGAAAAAGGAGACATATCCAAAAAGGCCCAGCATGATGTAACAAAAGAACAGTGGGCCAGATTTCAGGCCCTTGCTCTGATATGTATTAGCTTTGTGATCATGGGCAATCACATTGCTAAATCAAAATGTGTTTTTTTATAATCCACATTCTGATCAACCTCTCTGCATTTTTTGACACAATTGCCAACACCCTCCTCCTGGACTCTGTCTTCCTGATGTCTTCCATGTCTCTACTCTCTCCTGTTTCCCCTCCCATTTTTCTCCTTCACTGAATCATCATCCGTCTCCTACCTTGTGAGCGTAGGTGGCCCCCAAAGGCCCTTCTCTTCTCTCAATGTACTGTCTCATTTAGCGATTCCATCAGTTTCCATGGAGTCAGTAATCATCACCATGCAGATGACCCCCCAGATCTCTATATCCAGCTCTAGTGTCTCTATTGAACTCCAGGCCCACTTCAGCCACCACCTGCTGGACATCTCCATCTGGCTATTCCATGGGTATATCTCAAACTCAACATGCCCAAGACTGAAATCATTCAGCAGAGATGTATTATGAGAAACAGCTCTGTTGGAATTGGCAGAGTGTGGTATATGTGTAACAAGGAGAACAGATTACTAGGCTGTGTGATTAGGGGCAATTGCACTAATAAAACCTATGGCCTTTCCCCAGGTCTCAGTCTTCTGGACCTTGCTGAAGGTTTTGACATATTGACAACACTGGGTCGTTCCATCAGCTTCCATGATTTTACCCCAGTTTCTCTACCTACTTGTCACTGAATCATCACCCATTCTCATACTGTCTAAGTGTAGGCGGCCCCTAAAGGTCTTTATCTTCTCTCTCTTGGTGATCTCATCTACTCCCATGATTTCAATTATCACGTCTCTGGAGATGACTGCTAGATCTCTACAACCAGCCTTGGTGTCTCACTTGAACTCCATTCCCATCTGGGCCTACTGGCCATCTGTGCCTGGATGTCCCATAGACGTCTCAAACTCAACAAGTCCCAAATGGAAGTCATTATTTTCCCCCCTCTCCCACAATCTGCCCCTCCTCCAAACTCCTCCAAATTCTGTTGAGGGCAGCACCATCCTTCCAATCACCCACGTTTGAAATTTCCATCACCCCCGACCCTTCCCTCATATACAATCAGTTGCCAAGTCTTATTGATTCTACCTGTACAACATCTCTACCATTTATTCTCTTCTTTCCACCCACACTTAAACCAGCCACTAATTCGGTTTAAGTTCTCATCACTTCTCACTTGGACTATTGTAACAGCCTCCTAATTAGTCATTCTGCTTCTAGACTTCCCCGTCCATCCCATCCTCTACAGAGCTGCCAAAAAAAATCTTTCTAAGGCACAGGTCTGGCTATATCTTTCCCTCTGCTCAACATTCTCAGTTGTCTCCCACTGACTTTCAGATAAAATACAAACTCCTCAGCTTGGTGCTTAAAACCCTCCACCATCTGTGGCCCAGTTACCTTTCCAGACTTATTTCACACCACTCTCCACCCATTCTACCTTCCAGATAAACTGATCTAGCTGTTCCTCTCCCTCTTCTGTGCCTTCAAATAGACTGCACCCCATGCCTGGAATGTACTCTTTCCTCATCTCCACTTTTTAGAACCTTCAGCTTCCTTTAAGATAGCTCAGGCTCTACCTTCTACGTGAAGCCCTCAGGCCCTCTTCTCCTTCTCCTAAAGTCCCTGTCCATACTGGTATTCTGCTAAGATTTAGAAGAGATGAAATTAACCAAATGGAGATTAACATAGCTTATTCATTGGGCGGGAGAAATAATAAGAGAAAACAAGATTCCTGCAGTTTCCATTTTATGCAAGTTAGAAAGAAATTTGATTTAGAAAATTATAGGGTATATAGTTGTTTCTTAGCTGTGTTTGCGAACCATTGAAAATAGAGTTTGAAAAGCTCAAAAGACATTCAAAAGAGGATTGATTAGGGGTGGATTGTAGGGTGGATTTGTACTACAAGGAGAGATTCTGTGAGGTAACTTTGAAGGTCCTTCCAACTCAGAGCTCCTAGGATTCGGATTTCATGTGATCAGCCCCTCCTGGAATTTCTATAGCCCTGCATTGCATCATGTGCTTTTTTTTTCAATGCCAATGAATAGGAAACAAATGCTGGCATCGTTGTCCTAATCTTCATACCCCTTGCCAGCTGCCATGACATTTAACTTTGCCCTTGTGTCTACAACATACATGAACGGCCTAAAAGTCTATGACATCTGTTTATCCTCTAAGCAATCGGCCCTGAAAGCAGAGAGAAGCTATTGATGGCAGCATACAGGAACATGGGAGCTTTGTTCTCTTTGTAGAAGAGAGCTCCAACCTCAGGACTGCCGGCTAGTTGTCTCCTTAGCAACTTCAGGATCCACTATGGCAGCAGGGCCCTTAAAGTTAGCACCTATAATCCTTTGACACCCTTATGTTGGTAGCAAGGTTTTCATTTCAATAGACATTTATTAATATGATGATTAATCCTGACCCCAAAGAAGAGATGAAGTAATGTAGTTCCCTTCTTTTATTGGGAAGGTGGTAGACTATGGGTATGGAATGTCACATATACTGTCATATATAGTCGATGTGTCAGTTGGTTTTCCTTTGTTACCAGGGAAGGCTTACTAGGTAGAGGAGAGGGATACAACCAGAAATGAATGTGATATGAAAACAAAAAGCATTACTAAAGCTTAAAAAAAAACTCAGAAACTGTGTTAAGATTTGGGCAGGTGAAGATGAAAAAACACCAGCAATCCCTGTCCTCAAGGAGCTTACAGCTTCATGGGGTGAGGCCAGCCCTCAGGAACAAAGTGCTAAAAAGAAATTAAGTTTGATACAACATGACTAATGTGAAAATACATTTAATAGGAATGTATATGTAAAGCCCAGATCAATTGTGCACTGTCTTGGGGAGGGAGGGAGAGAAAAATTTTAAACTCAAAAGCTTATGGAAGTGATTGTTGATAAATCAAAAGAAATTAATAAAAAAAAGAAATTAAGTTTGAGAAAGGAGAAGTTACATTTACCTACATAATAGGTAGGTCAGAGAAGGGATCACTGAAGGAAGTCACATCTGAGTTGAGCCTTGAAGGAAAAGAGAAGGACTTTAACAGAGATCAGGGAGGAGAAAGTTGATTCCATACATGGGGGTCAGCATGAGCAATGATATAGAGATGGAAACGGCAGGTTGAGAAGGTGGATGGAGAGTAGGCCAGCTTAGCTCAAACACAGACTACATGGAGGAAAGTACAGACAGGTTGGAGCTGGATTCCCAAGACCAGGAACTTCAATTTTATTTGGTAGACAATGGTTAGCCACAGTGGGGGGTCTGAAGAGGGAAGTGATGGGATCATGGTGGTGTTTTAGGAAAATTACATGGGTAGCAGAGTGGGGAGAGAGATTGAAGAGAGGAGAGGCAGACAACTGGCAAGAAGGTTTTTATAAAAACCTAAGCAAGGAGAGATAAAGGCTTCAGTGGCAGTACTGAGGAACTCTTAGGGCTCTCTCAGTCTTCAGATATTCTTAGAGCAAGTTTTCCAATGTCTTCTTGGTCTCCTCATTCCCCACCTTGTACTATACTTAGTTGTTCACATATTAGATCCCTCCTTCAGGGCAGGGAGTCTTTCATTTTTGTCTTTGTATCTTGGTGCCTTGCACTATGCCTGGCACACAGTAGGCACTTAATAAATGCTTGTTGAATGGAGGAGCTAGAAGTAAGAGCCATTGCAGCATAAAATCATAGAATTTTAAACTAGAAGAGATTATAGGGATTGGAGCACCCCATCTGGATTCACCCTCCTAACTTGTACTTACTCTGACAGATGGAGTCCCCAGAAGGGAGGTTACTACCTTGACTTCTAGGGTAACATTATGGGTCACTATTTCTAACACTCTATCTCAGAACAGAACCAAGATATGAACCCAGGCCCTCTGCCTACACTGAAGCACCTAACTCCAGTCATACTCACTTCTAACCCAGTTTAGCTCCTGGCACTTGGAATCTTGCCCTCCCTCCTTTTCAGCCCCCCTTTATGTAGACTAGAATGTAAGCTCCTTGAGGGCAAGGGCTTGCTTTCTGCTTGTATTCTTATTCCCAGCTCTAAGCACAGTATCTGGCACACAGTAAGTGCTTAATAAATTAAATTGAATCCTTCTGACTCCAAATACAGCCCTTGCTGCTTCTCAGGAACAACCTTTCTTTCCCCTCAGACCTCACATGACACTTCTTTTTTGTGATTCTCTAAGGTCCTTTATCATGAAGTGTTAAGTATCATTCTGGCTATCAGTTTACTAGACTGTAAGCCCTATGGGGAACCAAACTCAGGTCTTATCTAAACTTTCTATCTCCTTTAGCCTGAAGGACAGTACTCTGCACACTATGGACTCTCTAAAAATGAAAAACGTTGGTTGGATTAATGAATGACACCTCAAAGCATGCTATCTATCATCTCCAGACTCACAGTAAAAGGGGGTATGCTCACTATAGCCCACTGTGCCTTAAGTCTAATGCCTCAGAAGACATTCAGACCCAAAATAAAGTCAGTCCCCTCCCCAAGCCAGAAAGTTTTGGTGAGTTCCTTTCCTGGGGCTGCCATCTTGGGATGGCCTCAGACCAGCCATCCTTCATTCCCCTCCCATCTGTGCTTCCAACTCTCGGGACATTGCCTCCATGCCCCAGCACTGGCACCTTTGTGCCCCCCTTTCAGTTCCCTGTTGTCTTTCCCCCATTAGAATGTAGGGTAGAGACACACTTTCTTTTTGCTTCTATGTGTAGCTCCGGTACTTAGCACCGGGCCTGGCACCTAGTAAAGAAGGGTTTAATAAATGCCTGCTGCCTGCTGCCTGCCTACCTGCCTGCCCTCCTGGAGGTACAGAGCATATTCCATGGGGAGGGAAGCAGCTTCTCCACAGAACCTGGAGTTCTTGCAGGCCCCTCAATTAACCAATGGGCTCCCCTTCCTAAGCAGGGCTCAGGCTCTGGAGTTAGAGGCTGACTTGGGTCACAGTTATCTCAACTGTAAAATGGGGGATGGGAGGGGACGGGGGATTAGATGCTCTCTGACGTCCGTAGACGTCATCTCTAGAACCAGGATCCTGCCTTCCCTTATCCCTGCAAAATCATAATAGGATCTTACAGATGGAAGAGATCTCCCCCAGAATCCACCTAGTTCAAGCCTTTGCCCCAACCAGAAATCCTGCCTGCGGTATCTCAGACAAGTGATTATGCAGCCTCCATTTCAACACCTCCAGTGGTAGAGAGCTCACTACCTCCCCAATTTTGGCCAGCGCTAATTTTCACGAAGGTCTTCTTTATGGTGAGCTGAAACCTGTCTTCCAGCAGGATTGATTGACCCTAGGTAGAGAGAATCTTCTCTTGGCACCAGCCCTGCCTTTCCAGCCTCCCCTTCAAATAAATCCCAAGTACTTGATCTATGGAAACAATAAGAGGCTGGGAGGGGGAGTGGGCGGGAGAAGCAAAGATGGGACCATCCTGCCTCCCAGCGGCAATATGAGAGTGTGGCAGCAAAATGCAGACAAGCTCCAGGCTAACGTGGAAATTTCGAGAACTCCAGCTTGTCAGAGCTGGGAGGGACTTCTGACACCAGCTAGTCCTGCCGCCTCTGTCTACCACAGAGGAAACTGAGGCCTGGGGAAGTGACAGTTGGGGAAAATGTGCCTTAATTGTGATGGGTTCCTATATTCTGCCTGCTGTAATTCAAGGTAATGGAGTGTAATGAATATAAGAGGAAATAATTCTGATGCAGACATCAGAGAATTTATGCAGGAGTCTGGTTATCCATAGAATCCTCCCCTTAGCTTGTTTTTCAAGCAGCTTTAAGCCATCCCCCTCTGCCCAGGCTCTCTCTGTTTCTCTCCTGCTGACACCCCAAGATTCCCTAGTTCCCTGCCCCCCGGCTGAGAGGCCTCTGCTGAATTCCTACAGCATCCCAAAAATGTCCCCCGCGCTGACTCCACAAGATCCCTACCACTCCAGCTCAGGGATCCCTATGTCTCCCCATTGCTGAGTCCACAAGACTCCCCCACCCACCCAGCCGTTCTCCCCTCCCCCCGAAATCTGTGCTCATCCCCTGATGATTCCCAAAGAACTTACAGGCTTCCCTCCCACCAACCCTCCACCCCACAAGTGTCTTGGTATGTCCTTCCTGGTAACTCGCCAAGACCCCTACAACCCCACCGCCTGGAAAAGGTCTCTGTGTCTCCCCCATGGGAGTCCCTAAGACCTCCGAAACCTCTACCCCGACATCCCGTGTCTCTTTCCAACAGATACCTCAAGATTATACAGCCTTCGTCCCAGGGGTTTCGGTATCTCCCCCGGCTGACTACTAATGAGCCCCTTATATACACTCTCGATGTGGTTTCTGTCTCCCCCTAGAGGAAGCCTTGGGAACCTCAAAGCCCCATTCCCAAGGTTCTATCTCTCCCTTCTGATTCCAAGACCCAGACAGCCTTCCTCCGTCTGTCTCCTCCCCGTTGATATCCAACACCGCCACAGACTCCGCTTATCCAAGGGTCTGTTTGTCTCCTCTCATGCTGAGTCGTCCAAAACAACATTGCTTCCTCTCCAGGGGTTTCTATCCCTTCCTGACTCTCATAATCCCACAGCCTCCACTCCCACCTGTGTCCCTCCCCCCACTCCTGCCTGCTTACTCTCTTACACTCTCCCAGTATCCCTACCACTCCTCCTAGCAGGGATTTCTGTGTCTATCTATGACTCCCAAGATTCCCAGAATCCCCCTACACAAGGGGTCTGCATCTCCCCCATATTGAGTCACCAAGACCCCCCCAAAGCTCTCCCCCACCAGGGGTCTACATATAGTTTCTCCATGTTAACAACTCAAGACCACCACTGTTGCCCCCTGCTGACTTACCAAGATGCCCACGTCCTCCCCCTACCAGAGATTTCTGTGTGTGTGCTCTGCTGACTCCCCCAAATTCCCACAGCCTTCCTCAGTGGCTCCTTGTCTCTGCCCTGATGACACCCCAAGATCCCACAGCCTTCCTCTTCCTAGGGATCTCCATTGACACCCCTATAGCACCATCCCCTAGGGGTCCCTGTGTCTCCCTTTTACTCACTCCTTCAAGACCCCTACAGGCTCCCCTCCCAAGGGGCTCTGTCTCCCCCTTCTGACTCCCCTAGATCCTCCCATCCTCTCCCTCAAGGGTCTCTGTTTCCCGCCCCCACACTGGTTCCCCAAGACCTTGGCCACCTTCTTATCCTTAGGGTTTGTTATGTCTTCCTCTACTGACTTTCCAAGACCCCCCCCCATCTTCTCCTGTATGGGTCTCCATATCTACCATGTACATCCTCTGCCGTACAGGGGTCTCTGTCTTACCAATGTTGACTCCCCCAAACCCTGACAACATCCCCCCACTATGAGTCTTTGTGTCTCCCCCCAATGACTCTCCAAGTCCCCCACATCATCCTCCACAAGGTTCTGTGTCTCTCCCTCCCTGAATCCCCAGTGCCTCCACAGTCTTCCCCTACCCAGGGTTCTCTCTCTGTCTCTCCCTGCTAACTCCCCAAGATCCCCACAGCCTTCCCCAAGGGATCTCTGGATCCACTCTCTGCTGATTCCTCAAACACCCCACAGCCTCTGCCCTAGGTGGTCTGTTTGTCTCCTCCTGCTGACTCCCCAAGACCCCCAAAGGCTCTCCCCTAGGGTCTCTGTGTCCACTGTCTGTTGACTTCATAGGACCTCTATAGCATCCCTCTGCCCTGGATCTCTGGGTCTCCCTCAGGCTGACTCCCCAAGACCCCCACAATCTCTCCCCACCAAGATTCTGTGTCTACCCTGTGCAGAGCTCCTATGACCCCTTCCGTCCTCCTCTTGTTCAAGGGTCTCTTCTGCCCCTCTGTTGACCCCCCACAAACCCTTTAAACAGGGGTCTCTATGTCTCTCTCCTCACTCCCCAAACCTTCCCAACTTCCCCCTGCCCAGGGGTCTCAGGATCTACCACCTGCTATCTCTCCAGAGCCCTACAGCCTCTGCATCTGGGGAATCCAAGAACCCTACAACTCCCCCCTGCCCAGAGGTCTCTGTCTCCCTCCTGCTCTCCTCATGCAACTAGGTAGGATAGTAGGTAGAACACTAGGCCTGGAGTCAGGAAGACCCAAGTTCAAATCCTGCCTCAGACACTTACTAGTTGTGTGACCCTGAGCAAGTTATTTAACCTCTGTCTGCCTCAGTTTACTCATCTGTGAGAAAATGAGGACAATAATAACATCTACCTCTCAGGTTGTTGTGAGAATCAAATGTGATAATATTTGTAAAGTGCTTAGCACAGTGCCTGGCACATAGTAGGTGCACATAGTAGGCCCTTAATAAATACTTGCTCCCCCCTCCCCAGTGTGTCTGTTTCTCCCCCGTTGACTCCCCTAAACCCCCACAGACTCTCCTGCAGCCATCTCTTTATCTCCTTTCTACTAACTCCCCAGTACCTTCACAACTTTCCCCTGACTGACTCCCCAAGACTCTCACAATTTCTCTATAGAACTCCTGCTGCTACAATCCCTACACTCTTCCCCTGTGCAGGGGTTTCCCCCTGCTGACTCCCAAAGTCCCCACATCCTCCCCCTGCTCAGAGATCTCTTTGTCTCCCCCACTATTTACTTCCCAAGACCGCTCTAGGCTCTCCCTCAATCTCTTCTCTCTCCTGCTGACTTCCCAGAACCCACACAGTCTCTCCCCAATCAGGAGTCCATTGTCTCCTACACGATGACTCCTCAAGACATTCAAAACCTTCTCCCAGTGGATCTCTGTTTCCCCCTTGACTCCCCAAGACCCACACAACCGCCCCTAACTAGGTATCTCTATGGCTCCCCTTATCCTAAGAATCCCCTGCCTCAAGCTCTATCTACCTCCTCACTGACTTTCCAAGACCCCACATTCATCCCCTGTGTGATAATCTCTGCATCTAACCTTGCTAACATATTAAGATCCTCACAATTGCCCCTGGCCCAGGATTCTCTGTCTCCCCAGCTGCTTGACTCACCAAGCTCCCCCAAAACCTTCCCCACAGGAGTCCCTGTATCCACCTCCCTGCTGAGCCCCTGACCCCCCACCATATCCTCTCCTTGGTCATGAATCTCTGTAATTGCCCCCTCTTTACTCCTCAAGAAAGCAACAACTTCACCTCAAGTAGTCTCTGTACCCCCCGCTGAGTGACTATGACCCTCATATCCTCTCTGTTTTGGGGTCTCTGTAATTCTCCCCTGACTCCCTAAGAACCCCCCACCTTTCTCCAAGGAGTCTCTATCTAAACCCTGCTGAGCACCTATGACCCCCAAATCCTCCCCTTCTTGAGGGATCTCTATAACTTCTCCCTCCTGACTCACCAAGACACCCGACAATTTACCTCCAGGAGTCTATGTATATATATGTACCCTCTGCTGAGCTCCCATGACCCCCCATCCTCTTCCTGGAAAGGGGTCTTTGTAATTCCCCCCTCCTTACCCCCCAAGATCCCCAAACACCTCAGTCCAGGAGTCTGTATCTACCCCCTGCTGAGAACCTACAATCTCCCAGGTTGTCCCCCTATTTAAGGGTCACTGTAACCCCACCCTTTACTCTCCAGGAAACCCACAATCTCCCCCAAGGAGTCTCTGTATCTACTACCTGCTGAGAACTTACAACCCCCATACTCTGCCCTCCCATTCGTGGGTCTCTGTAACACCCCACTCCTGACTTCCCAAGAAGCCCATCCCCAATGGGGCTTCCCCCAATGAGTCTCAACCCCTGCTGAGCACCTATGACCCAAATATCCTCCCTGTGTTTAGGGGTCTCAATGACTCCACCTTCTTGACTGCCCAAGAACTCCACATCCTCCAACAAAAGAATCTCTATATCTACCCCAGGCTGAACAACTACGACACCGTATCTTCTCTCTTCAGGGGTCTCTATAACTCTCCCTCCTGACTTCCCCACAGGAGACTCTCCTGCTGAGCCCCTATGATCTGCTCTATTCTCCCGCTCTTCAGGAGTCTCTGTAACTCACACCATAACTCCCTAAGAACCCTACACCCTCTCCTCAAGGAGTCTCCATATGTTCTCCCTATTCAGAGGCCTCTGTAAAATCCTCCTCCTGACTCCCTAAGAATGCCACAATCTTCCCTCTTTACCTCCAGGGAGCACACAACTCCCATACCCAGTCCCTATTCAAGGTTCTCTGTAAGGCCCCCTTCCTGACTCTCTAAGAACCTCAAACCACCCACATGGATTCTCTATATCTACCCCATGCTAAGCACCTATGATTCTCTTCCCATTAGAGGGTCTCAAGGACTCCTCACTTCCTTTTTGTTTTGTTTTGTTTTTGTTTTGGCTAGGCAATGGGGTTAAGTGACTTGCCCAGGGTCACACAGCTAGTAAGTGTCAAGTGTTTGAAGCCAGATTTGAACTCAGGTCCTCCTGACTCCAGGGCCGGTGCTCTATCCACTGAGCCACCCAGCGTCCCTCCTCACTTCCTAAGAATCCCACAATCTCTCTCCCTGGGAGTCTTAGTACCGACTACTTGCTAAGCACCTATGACCCCATAATCCTCTCCCTGTTCCGGGAGCTCTGTACCTTGCTCCTCCTGAAGTCCCAAGACTACCAAAAACCTCACCCCAGGAGACTAGTTACCTGACCCTCTGCTGAGCAACTACAACCCCCTATCTACTCTTCCTTTTTGTGGGTCTGTATAACGTTCCCTTCCTATCCACACAAGAGCCCCACAATCTGTCCCGAAAAAGTCTCTGTATCTATTGCCGTTTGAGCACCTACAATGCCCACGTCTTCTCCCTGTCAGGGGTCTCTATAACTCTCCCCCACCCCGACTAACCTCCACCAAGGAAGCTCTGTACCTACCCCCGTGCTAACCCCTATAACATCCACCCCACGTCATTCCCCCTGCTGAGCACCTATGATCTTGCCCCATATCCTCTCCTCGAGGGGTCTCTAGAACTTTCTCCTCCCAACAAGCTACCTACAGTCTGTCTACTGACCCCACTGAGGAGTCCCTATGACCCTCCAAATCCTCCCCTTGGTAAGAGGTCTCTAAGGCTACCCTCCTGACCCCCTAAACCCCAAACACCTCCTCCCAGGAGCCTCTGACTCCCCAAGAATTCCATAGCCTTCCCTCACAAGTCTCTGTATCTGTTTCTTGCTGAATGACTACCAGATGCTCTCCCTGCACAGAGGTCTTTGGAACACCCCTCTCTTGACTCCCCAAGGCCCTCAAAAGCCTCTCTCCATGAATCTCTATATCTACCCCTTGCTGAGACCCTATGGACATGCACAAGGGTCACTGTAACTCCCCTTATGACTAACCAAAAACCCCACAATGTCCGTCATGGAGTCTGTTGTGTCTAACCCCTGCTGACTCCCGTGACTCCCATACAGTTTCTCCTTTTCATGGATCGTTGTAACCCTCCCCTCTTGAATTCCCAAGAACACCATAACCTCTCCCCAAAGAGTCTGCATCTACTCCTTGCTGAGCACCTGTGACCCCAATATCTTCCTCATGTTCACAGGTTTTGGTGGCTTTCCCCTTTGGACTCCACAAGAATCCTGAAACTCCCTACACACACACACACACACACACACACACACACACACACACACACACACGTCACTCTATTTATCCAGCCTAAGACCCATCACATCTTCTCATTTGAGATTCTACGTAACTTCCCCTTTCTCACTCACCCCAAGACACTCAACAACTTACCTATCAATTGACCCTACTACAGAGCCCTTATGATCCCCCAAATCTCTCCTTTGTTAAGGGGTCTCTGTAACTCCTCTCCCCTTATTTTGGTTGACTTTTTTATTTTTGAGTCCCAAATTCTCGTCCTCCCTCCACCCTGTCCCCCACCCACTGAGAAGGCAAGAAATGCAATACCCTTTATATATGTGAAGTCATGTAAAACATACTTCCACATTACCTATGTTGTGGGGTCGGGGTGGAGGTGGGGCAGGGAAGAAAAATAAATAAAGTGAAAACAATATGCTTCAATCTGCACTCAGAATCCATCAGTTCTCTCTCTGGAGGTGGATAGTATTTTGCATCATCAGTCCTTTGGAGCTGTGGTAGATCATTGCCTTGATCAACAGCTAAGGCTTTCACTGTTCATTATCATTACAACATTGCTATAACTGTGTACAATGTTCTCCTAGTTCTGCTCACTTTGTATCAGTTCATATAAGTCTTCCCAGGGTTTTCTGAAACCACCTGCCTCGTCATTTCTTATAGCACAATGGTACTCCATCACATTCACATACCACAACTTGTTCAGCTATTCCCCAATTGATGGGCATCCCCTCAACATCCAATTCTTTGCCAACACAAAAAAGAGCTGCTATAAATATTTTCATACATATGGTTCCTTTTCCTTTTTCTTTGATCTCTTTGGGCTAGAGACCTCATAGAAGCATAAGTGGGTTAAAGGGTATGCATAGTTTTGTGGTCTCTGTATCTACCCCCCTGCTGAGCACATAGGAACCCCATGTCTTCTCCCTACACCCCTGTAACTCTCTGCCTTCATGACTCCCCAATAACCCCACAACCTCCCCCTAAAGGAGTAATTGTATAGAGCCCGCACTGAGCTTCTGTGACTCCACCATATCATTTTCTTCTTCCGGGGTCTCATCAACTCCTCCCTCCTGATTCCCAAAGAGGCTCAAAATCTCACTCCAAGGAGTCTCTGTATCTATTCCCTGCTGAGCACCTAACACTCCCATACCCTGCCCCTGTTCACAGGTCTCTGTCTTCCCCATTGTGACTCCTCAAGAATCCCCCTTGAGTATCTGTGTTTACCCCCGATGAATCCCAATAACCTGTTGTGTGTCTTCCACATCCTACCAGCCCAAGAATCCAACAGCCTTCCCTGTATCTACCCCCTGCTGAGCAATTGTGATCCTCATGTCTCCTCCCTGTTCAGAGGTCTCTTTAACTCCCCCATCCTACTCCCCAAGATTTCCCAAAACCTCCCCAAGGAGTCTCTGCATCTACCTCCTATGGAGCACCTACCACCCCCATATCATCTTCCTGTTCAAAGGTCTCTGTAACACCCCTTTCTGACTCCCCAAGATACCTAAAACCTCTTCCAGGAGTCTGTGTTTTAAGCTCCCTACTGAGAACCTGTAGCCCCCTATATCCTCTCCCTCTACAGGGGTCCCTGTAATTCCCCCTTCCTGATTCCCCCAAGGACTCCACAGTCTCCCCCCAAGAAGTCTCTGCATCTATCCTTCCTCTACTGAGCACCTAGGACCTCCATATCCTCACCTTCTCTTCCCTCTACTGACTCCCCAAGAATCTCATAGCCTTCTCCCACAAATCTCTCCCCGATGAACTACAATTTCCATATCCTTGTCCTGTTCAGAAGTCTCTATAATCCCCCACTTCCTCACTCCCCAAGGCTCAAAAGCTCCCTCCATGAGTCTCTGCTGAGTCCCCAGGACACGCCCTATGACTTCCAGCTGGACGCAGGTCTCTGTAATTGCCTCCTCAGGATTGTCAAGAAGTCCACCCCCCGCCCAGGAGTCTGTATCCACCCCCTGCTGTGTACCCCTAGATCCTCTCTCTCTTTGGAGGTTCTTATGATTCCCCTTTTACTTTTGTTTTTGGTGAGGGCAATTGAGGTTAAGTGACTTGCTCAGAGTCACACAGCTAGTGAGTGTTATGTGTCTGAGGCTGGATTTGAACTCAGGTCCTCCTGACTCCAGGGCCAGTGCTCTATCCACTGTGCCACCTAGCTGCCCCCCTTTTACTTTGAAAGAAACCCACAACCTCCCCTCAAAAGAGGATCCGTGTCTACCCCCTGCTGGGCCCCTATGACCCACCCATAACTTTCCTCCCTTAGCCTTCTCTGTAACTTGCCTCCTGATCCTCCAGAAGCCTGAAAATCTCCCCCCAAAATGTATCTGAATGTACCCCTTGCTGACCACCTATGGTCCCCATCTCTACTACTTGTTCAGGGGTCTCTGTAACTCCGTTATCTGACCCCCATCCCAGACTCCGCTGACAACCTTCCTCCAGGAGTCTCAGGATCTACCGCCACCATATCATTCCCCGTTAGGAGTCTCTATATCTCGCCCCTCCTGACTCCCTAAGACCCCTCCAAAACCTCCACCAGAAAATATCTGTACCTACCCCCCTGCTCAGCTGCTAGGACTCCCCTCATGTCCTTGCCCTGTTCAGGGGTCTCTATAACAGTTCACTCTTGCTTCCCAATAAACCCACAACCGTTGACCAAGGAATCTCTATGTCTAACCCATGACACCCAAACCCTCCTACTGTTAAGGGGTCTCTGTAACTCGCCCCTCCAGATGCCACAAGAACCCAAAACTTTCTTCCAAATGGATCTTTACCCCCTGCTGAGGCCTATGCCATCCACATGGTCACACTCTGTTCAGGGGGCTAACCCTAACCATACCCCTAACTTCCCCTCCTTAATCCCCCAGAACCTCACAACCTTCCCCAAGGAGTCTCTGTATCCACTCCCTCCCCCTGACTGAGCACCTATGACCACCATATCCTCCCTGTGCTCATGAGGTCTCAGAGGCTTCCCCCCTTAACTCCCAAGAATTCCACAACTTCCCCCCCCCCACCTCTGCTGAGCATCTATGCCCTCCCAAATCCTCTCTCTGTTTGGGTTTTTTTTTTTTAACTCTCCACCCCAGATCCCAAAGAAAGCAACAACCTCCCCAAAGGAGTATCGGTGTCTAACCCATGCTGACCACCAATGACTGCCCCTCCATGTGCTTCCCCCATTCAGGAGTCTATAACACCCCACTCATGACTCCCCAGCAGCTCCCCAACCTCTCCCCAAGGTGTCTCTGTATCCACTCCTGAGGAGCAACTATGACCCCCTGCCCCCTGCATAATCTCTCTTTAGGGGTAGCTGTAAATCCCCCCTCACTCCCCAACACTCTCAAACACCTCCCCGCAGAAGACTTGGTGATGAGCCCCTATGATCCCCAATTTCCTCCACCTGTTCAGGGGTCTCTCTAACTCCCATCCTAACTCTAAAAGAACCCCACAAGCTCTCTCAGGTAGTCTGTGTACCCACCCCCTTCGGAGTAACAACTACCCCCGTATCCTCTCCCTGTTCAGAGTTCACTGCCTAAGACTCTCAAATGCATCCCCCCCAGACTCTGCCTCTACCCCCTGCTGATCCGCATGACACCCCATATCCTCACTCTGTCTTCCCCCTCCTGACTCCCCAAGGACCCCCCAAGCTCCCCCCAAGAGTCTCTGTGTCTACTCATTGCTGAGCAACCACAACCCCCATGTCCTCTCCCTCTTCAAGGGACACTGTGTTGTCCCACCCCTGACTCCCCCACAAGACTCTCTATGCCATATCCTATCCCTGTCAGGGTTCTCTGTAACTCTGTGACTCCCCCCTTCTGACTCCCCAAGACCTCCAAATATATCCCCCCAGGTGTCTCTGTATCTACCCCCTGCTGAACCCCATCCCCCCCCTAGATCCTCTCCCTGTTCAGGGCTATCTAAAATTTTCTCCTCCCAACTCCCTAAGACCCCAAAAAACTTCCCCAGGAGTTTGTATCTACATCCCCTCCTACGCTGAGTTCCTATGACCTGGCCTCATACCCTCTTCCTGTTGAGGGGTCTCTGGGACTATCCCTCATGACTCCCCTCAAGTCCTATGACCTCCCCTCCTGCTGAGCACCTCTGACCCCTGTTCAGGGGTCTCTGTGTGTTTACATTTCTGACTCCTCAAGAATCCTACAACCTCTCCCCAAGATGTCTCTATATCCATCTCCTGCTGAGCAACTATGACCCCTATCTCTCTCTTCAGGGGTCTCTGGAAGTCTTCCCTCCTGACTCCCTAAGACTCTCAAAAACATTCCCCCAGGAGACTCTGAAATGATCACACTGTTGAGCCCTGTGACCCCCTACATCATGTTGTCTCTGTTCATGGGTCACCATAACGCCCCAATAACTAACCAAGAACCCCACAACCTTCCCCAAGGAGTCTCTATATCTACCCCCCACTGACTTCCATGACTCCCATATTGTCTCCCTTTTCATGAATCTTTGTAACCCTCGCTTCCTGATTTCCCAAGAACCCCACAGCCTCTTCTCAAAGACTCTATCTACCCCTGCTGAGCACCTACCATCCCCAAATCCTCCCTATCTTCACTGATTTCAGTGGCTTCCCCTCCTTTGGACTCCCTGAGAATTTAACAATGCTGCCCCCCAACATACGTACACACACACACCCCCTATTTATCCAGTTGAGCACCTAAGACTCCCATATTCTCTCCTTGCTCAGAGTTCTCTGTAACTTCCCCCCTCCTCAATGAGACACCCAACAACCCACCCATAGGAGTCTATCTATTGACCCCGCTATGGAGCCCCTGTTGTTCCCCAAATCCTCCCCTTGTTTTGATACCACAAGAACCCCAAACTTCCCCACCAAGGAAGAGCTGTATCTACCCCCATGACACCCCAGTTTCCTCACTCTGTGTTGTCCCCATCCTGACTGCCCAAGAATCCCATAGCCTTCCCCCATAAGTCTCTACCCGTACCTCTGCTGAGCAACTGTGAGCTCCATACTCTCTCCCTGTGACTCTGGCCTCCTGGCGCCCTAAGGACTCACAAATACCTCCTCCCAAGGAGTCTCTGCATCTACCCCCTGCTGAGCACCTTCTGACCCCCCCCCCCCAATAAACTTTCCCTTCCTTGTTCAGGGGTCTCTTTAACTCCATGCCCTTTTACCCTAAGAATCCCACAACCTCTCCCCAAGGAGTCTCTGTATTTACCCCCTGCTGAACTCTTAGGACATCCCCCCTTATCCTCTCTCTGTTCAGGGTTCCCTGTAACTCCCCCCTGAGTAAAGAAGATCCACATAACCTCTCCAAGTCCTTTCTGTATCAAATTCCTGCTAAGACCTATGATTTCCAATTCTCTCTTGGAAATCCCTCCCTCCTGACTTCTCAAGCACCCCATAACTTCCCCACCAAAGAGTCTCTGTATCTACCTCCTGTTGAGAGCCTACAACCCCCCACAACTTCCCCATATTCATGGATCTCAGCAGCTTCCCCCTTTTGACTCCACAAGAATCCCACCATTTCCCTTCCATGTGTCATTCTATTTATCTACTGCTGAGCATATCTTCTCCTTTTGGGGGGTTCTACATAACTTCCCCCTTCTCACTCACCAAGACACTCAAAATCTACTACAGGAGTCAATCAATTGACCCCACTGAGGAGCCCCTATGATCCCCAAATCCTCCCCTTGTTAAGGGGGGCCTCTATAACTCTTCTCCCCTTTTTTTGCTTAACTTTTTTATTTTTGAATTCCAAATTCCCTTCCTCCCTCTACTCCTTCCCCCACCTGTTGAGAAGGCAAAAAATATGATATCCATTATACATGTGAAGTCATGTAAAACATATTTCCACATTAGCTATGTTGCAGGGCTTGGGAGGGAGGAAGAAAAATAAAGTAAAAAAATATTTTTCATTCTGCACTCCATCCATTCTCTCTCTGGAAGGGGAGAGCATTTTTTATCATGAGTCCTTTGGAGTTGTGGTGGGTCATTGTCTTGATTAGAGTAACTAAGACTTCCACAGTTCATTATTATTGCAACATTGCTCTAACTGTGTACACTGCCCTCCTGGTACTGCTCACTTCACTTCGCATCAGTTCATATATGTCTTTCCAGGTTTTTCTGAAACCATCCTGTTCGTCATTTCTTATAGCACAATACTATTCCATCACAATCATATACCATAACTTGTTCAGCCATTCCCTAATTGATGAGCATCCCCTCAATTTCCAATTCTTTGCCACCACAAAAAAAGGAGCTGTTATAAATCTTTTCATACATGTGGTTCCTTTTCTTTTTTCTTTGATCTTTTTGGGATACAGACCTAGTAGTGATATAGGTGGGTCAATGGGTATGCATAGTTTTACAGTTTCTATATCTACCCAATGCTAAGCACATATGAGCCCCATATCTTCCCCTCTTCAAGGGTCTCTGCTTTTCCCCTCTCCTGACTCCTCAAAAATACCATAACCTCCTGTTAAAGAGACTCTGTATCTACCCCTTGCTGAGCTCCTAAGACCCTGGCCCGCCCCTGCCCCACCATATCTTCTCCCTGTTCAGGTGTCTCTATAACACAGCCCTGATTAAAAATCCCACAACCTTTCCAAGGAGTTTCTGTATCAGACTCCCTGCCAAGCACCTGGGGCCCCCTCATCTTCTCCCTATACCTCCGTAACTCTCTTTTACTCTGCCCTCATGATTCCCCAATAACCCCACAACCTCCGCCCAAAGTAATACATACTGTATATATGCCCTGTTGAGCTTCTACGACCCCACCATATCATCTCCCTGTTCAGGGGTCTCATTAGCATCCCCCTCTTGATTCCCAAAGAAGCCCAAAATCTTACCCCAAAGAGTCCCTCTATCTACCCCCTGCTAAGCACCTAAGAGCCCCATATCCTACCCCTGTTCACAGGTCTCTGTGTCTTCCTTCTCCTGACTCCCCAAGAATCCCACAGACTTCCCCCTTTGAATCTCTGTATGTACCCCCATGAGCCCCAATAACCTGCCCCTATATCTTCTTGCTATTCAGGTGTCACTGTGTCTTCCCTATCCTGACTCCCCAAAAATCTAACAGCCTTCGCCAATGAGTCGCTTTTTCTACCCCCTGTTGAGCCCTTAAAACAACCCCCATATCATTCCCCATTTTAGAGGTGTCTTGGTATCTCCCTCCTCCTGACTCCCTAAAGCCCCCCAAAACCCCCCAAAAAGGAATAATGGGCTATGCTCCCTGCTGAGGTGCTAGCATCACCCATACTCCTGCCCTGTTGGGAGGTATCTCTAACCCCTTACTCCTGCTATAAAACCTACGACCTGCAACCAAAGGAGTTTTTGTATCAACTCTCTACTGAGCACCTATGACCCCCATATCCCTTCTCATTTCAAGGTTGTCTGTAAGTCCTCCTCCTGCATTCCCAAGATCTCCCAAAACCTCACCCCAGGAGACAAAGTATCAGTGCCCCTGATGAGTAACTCTGACCCCCTTTATGTCCTTTCCCCTTTTCATGAGTCTCTGTAGCTCATTCCTCTTGTATCCTCAGGACCAAAACCTCTCCCCAAGGAATCTCTGTCTCTGCCCCCCGCTGAGCACCTATGACCACCCTATCTTCTTCCTGTTCAAGGTTCTTTGTAACTCCCTATCACTTCCCCTAGGAGTCTCTGTATCTACCCTCTTCTGAAACCTCATGTTACCCGCCATATTGTTCCCCTATTCAGGCATCACTATGACTCCACCTCGACGGTCCAAGGACCCCATAACCTCCCCAAAGAATCTCTATATCTACCACCTGTCGAGAATATACAAACTCCACGTACCTCTCCTTGCTCATGGGCCTGTCTCAACTACCCCCTCCTGACTCCCCAAGAACCCTACAACTTCCCCTCAACGAGTCTGTGTATCCACCCCCTCCTGAGCACCCAAAAGCACCCATATTCTCCAGTCAGGGGTCTCTTATAATTACTCCTTTCTGTCTCCCTAAAAATACCACAACTTTCCCCAGGAGTCTCAGTATCCACCACCTGCTGAGTACCCACGACCCTCATACCCTCTTCTTGTTCAGGGGTCTCTGCAAATCCCCCCATTTAATCCCCAAGGACCCTAAAAACCTCCCTCCAGGAGTCTCTGTGTTTACCTCCTGATAAGCCCCCATAAGACCACACCATATCATTCTTCCTTTTGGGGGTCTCTATCTCCCCACTCCTGACTCCCCAAGACCCCCCAAAACCTCTCCAAGGGATCGTGGTATCAGCTCCCTGCTAAGCATCTATGACCTCCATATTTTCCCTCTGTTCAGGGTTCTCTAACAGAATTCCCCCTCCTGAATTCCCAAGACCTGCAAAAATTTTACCCCGGGAACCCAAGTATCTGCCCGCTTGCTGAGCAACTCTGACCCCCTCTGTCCTCCCCTTTTCATGGGTCTCTGTAACCCCACTCCTGACTCTCCACCAACCCCACAACCCCTCCCCAAGGCATCTCCATATCTACCCCTCCTGAACAAGCAGGAACCCCATAGCTTCCCAATGGCTCCCCCCCTTCACATCCCAAGGAGTTCACAACGCCCACTCTCCTGCATCACCAAGAGCTCGCTCCCCAGATATCCTCCTCCTGTTCAAGGGTCTTGGTAAGTCCTCCCTCCTGACTCCCAAAGAACCCCACAACCTCCCCCATGGAGTCTCTATATCTAATGCCTGCTGAGCGACTCTGACTTCCCCTTTCATAGGTCTCTATAACATACTCTTCCTGAATCTGCAAAACCCCCACAACCTCTCCCTAAGGTGTCTCTTTATACACCCCTTGCTGAGCACCTAGTAACCTCATATCTTCTCCCTGTCCAGGGGGCAATGTAACTTCCCCTTCCTGATTCCCCAAGATTCCCAAAATTCTCCCTTAGCCCTACTGTTGAGCACCTGCAACCCCTTATATCCTCCCCCCTGTCCAGGGGTCTCTAACTCCTGTCTTGTGACTCCCCAAGAACCTGACAACCTCTCCTCTGCTGAGCCGATATGACTCCCCCATATCTTCTCTCTATTCAGATGTCTTTCTAACTACCCCCTGATTCCCTAAGACCCATCTAGACTCTCTCCCCTGGTATCTCTGTATCAGCTCCACTGCTGGGAACCAATGACCTCACTGCATCTCTCCCTGTTCAAGAGTCTTAGTCCCCCCATGACCCCCCAAGAGCCCCACAATCTGTCCTCAGGGAGTCTCTGTACCCACCCTTGTGACCCCCATATCCTCTTGAGCACCTATGAACCCCATATCCTTCTTCTGGTCAGCAGTCACAATGGCTTCACCTTCTTGACATCCCAAGGAATCTAGAACTCCTTCCCCCCCTCCCCTGCTTCAGTCCCCGTATTTACCACCTGCTGAGCACCTACTGCCCAGATATCTTCTCTTTATTCAGGGGTCTCCTGACTCCTCAAGACATCCAAAAACCTCACCTTAGGAGTCTGTGGCGATCCCCTGCTCAGACCCTGTGATTCTCTGATATCATCCCCTAGTTCAGGGGTCACTGTACCTACCCCTCTAACTCTCCAAGAACCCTATAACCTCTCCCAAGAAGTCTCTATCCCCTGCTGAGCCCTCATTAACCCCCCCCATATCCTCCCTGTGCTTTGAAGTCTCCCTCCTGACTACCCAAGAAGGCCACAACTTCCCTCAGAGTCTCAATATCTTCCCCCCTGTTGAGCACCTATAACCCCTACATCTTCTCTATGTTCAGGGCTCTCTGTAACTCTCCCCACCTGATCCCCTCAGACCCTAAAACCCTAAGACTCCAGGAGTCTCTGTATCTACAACCTGCAGAGCATCTATGAACCCCATATCCAACCAGGGTTCAGTGGTCACAATGGCTTCCACAACTCCTCCCCTCTGAAAGGAGTTTTATTATCCCCCCTTTTATTAAGGGGATTTGTTCTGTGAAGTTTGGATTTAATCAAAGGACCGCACTTGAGGACCTGAGGGCCACGTGTCACCTCAAGGCTGCAGGTTCCCCACCCCTGCATGAGATCATTCCTCCTTACAGGAGGAATCTCCTTCCTCCTGAACCTCCAAGACCCCCAGAAACCTCCACCAAGGAATATTGTATTTACTGCCTGCTCAGCTGCTGGCTCCATCCACCCACAGCCTTGCCCTGTTCGGGGGGTCTCTGTAACACCTCGCTGTTGATCCCCAACAAAGTTACAACCTGCTACCAAGGAATCTTGCTGCACACCTTCGGCACCCAAATCCTCCCCCTGTTAAGGGGTCTCAGTAACCCCCATTCCAGACACTACAAGAATCCCAAACATCTCCCCAAATTGATCTTTACACCCCACTGAGCTCTGTGACACCCTCATAATTCACACTCTGCTCAGGGAGTCGACCCTAACCCTAACTCCCCCTCCAGATTCCCCAAGAACCTCCCAACCTTCCCCAAGGTCTCTATATCTCCCCCCACCCCCCACCGAGCACCAATGACTCCCAAATACTCCCCATGTTCAGGGGTCCCCAACAATCTCACAACTTCCCCACCATGAGTGGCTGTATTTTCCCCACCCCTACCATCCTCTCCTTGTGCAGAGGTATCTCTAACCTTCCCTTCCTGACTTACTAAGACATTCAACAATCTACCTCCAGGAGGGTCTGTATCTACCACACTGCAAAGCCCCTCGGATTCCCCCAAATCCTCTCCCTATTAAGGAGTCTCTGTGTCTTCACCTCCTGACTCCCCAAGAATCTCACAGCCTTGAGTTTCCATATCTCTCCCACTGCTGAGCTATTACCTATCCCCACATGCTCTCTCTTTTCATGAGTTCCTGTAACTCTCCTTCCCCCCCCACTTCCCAAAGAACCCTTCAAACTACCCTCCCAAGTCTCCCTATCTATGCACCTTGGACCCCCATATCTTCCCCCTATTCAGGGGTCTCTGTAACTCTTCCCTCCTGACCCCCCAAGACCTTCCTGGGGAAAAGTCCTTCCTGAGGAGTCTCTGTTTCATCCCCCCTGCTGAGCACCTATGGCCCCCTACATCCTCCCCCGGGTTAGCAGTTTCTGCCTTCCCCTTCTTGACTCCCCAAGAATTCCACAGGCTTCCCCACAATTTTCTGAATCGACCCTATGCTGAGCAATTGCAACTCCCTATCTACTCTTCCCATTTAGGGGTGTCTATAACTCCCCCTTCCTGACTCCGCAAGATACTAAACAACCTCCTCCCATGAATCTCTGTATCTACCCCTGCTGAGCCCCCAGGACCTATCCCATATCCTCTCTCTCACTGTTCATTCATCTCCAATTCCGAGTCACAAAGATACCCAACAACCCACCTGCAAGAGTCTCTGTAACAACTCCACTAATGAGCCCATCATCCGCCCAGATCTTCCCCCCATAAGGGATTTCTGTACCTCCCCCCTCCTGACACCCCAAACTTCAAACTTTCCTCCAAAGGAAGAGATGTATGTGTGCATGTGTGTTTAGCTCTTGCTGAGCCCTATGATGCCTCCCATATACTCTTCATGTTCAAAGGTCTCTGTAATTCCCCTCTCCTGATTCCCCAAGACCCCCCAGATTCTCTCCCCTGAGCTTTTACTCCATGGATCTCCAGGCCTAGTTTTTACCAGTTGTCCAGGAGGCTGGAATTCTCTCCTCCTCACTTCTGCCTGTAGGGTTCCACTCAAGAGCCACCCTATTCCTTTGCCCATTACTCCCAGTCACTCATGAGCCCCCATCCCTAACCATCACTGGCTAGTTTTGTGTATGTAGCCTGTATTTAATAATGGATAGAGTTCTGGATAATGGATAGAGGGGCATAATGGATAGAGTTCTGGGCCTCGCATCAGGAATAACTCAGTTCAAATCCAACCTCAGACATTTACTAGCTGTGTGACCTTGGGCAAGTCACTTCACCCTGTTTGCCTCAGTTTCCTCAGCTATAAAATGAGCTAGAGACAAAAATGGCAAACCACTCCACTATCTCTGCCAAGAAAACCTCAAATGGGGTCAACAAAGATCTCTTTGGGCAGCTAGGTGGTGTGGTGCACAGAGCGCCAGGCCCGAAGTCAAGAAGACTTCTCTTCCTGAGTTCAAATCTGGCCTCAACACTTATTAGCTAGGTGACCCTGGGCAAGTCACTTACCCTCTGTCTGCCTCAGTTTCTTCATCTGTAAAATGAGCTAGAGAAGGAAATGTCAAGCTACTCCACTATCTCTGCCAAGAAAACCCCACATGGGGTCATGAAAGTCGGACACTACTGAAAATGACTGAACTATAACAATTCTACATGTACATACCATAACCATATCAGCTTGGTGCAGAGAGTTCTTAACCTTTCGTGTGTTCTGAACCCCTTGAGTAGTCTGGGGAAGCCTACTAGACTCCTCCTCAGAATCATGTCTTTAAATGCATTGAATATAATCCATAGAATTACAAAGGAAACCAATTATATTAAAATGTAATTATCATAATCCTAAAAAGATTCCTGGATCTTCTGAAATCTATCCACAGACCCTTTGGGGATCCATGGACTCCAGATTAAGCTCCCTGCCCTAATGGAGTGTAAGCTCCTTGAAAGCAGGGTCTGTATTGCTTTTCTATTTGTATCCCCGATATCTAGCACTTCGTAGACACTCGAAAAAAAACAGAACACTTCAAAAAGAGCAAGGGAAGGATGTCAAATGTCATCTAGTCCAGCCTTCTCATTTTACAGATGAAGAAACTGAGACCCAGGGCAGGAGGCTAAGTGATTTCCCCAAGGTAAGACAAGGAGTATATGTCAGAGTTGGAATGAAATTGAATTAGATCCCATATCATTGCTTATTAGCAGTGAAAGCAGTCATATAGCAGAGAAATAAAAGATGAAAAATGACACCATCCTAGTATTTTAAAGATAGACAAAAATTAATTAGTTAGTAAGAGCTTTTTTTTCTTTTTTAGAACATTGCAAAAACATTTTTATTGGATTCGATTTTAAGTAAAGGATCTTAAAAAAAAAAAAAAAAGTTCAATAATTCATTTTTGGTAACACAGTGCCCCCTAGCGACCCTATCAATGCAATATTTTTTACACCATACAAATATACACGCTTTTTTTTTTGAAAAGTATGAGGGAAGAAAGTCAATACGGTACAGAGGAAAGAACCATGAATTTAGAATCAGAAGAGCTGGGCTTTAATGCCATCTCTGCCACTTACCATCTGTATCACCTTGATCAAGTCACTTGAATTCCAGGGCACTATGCTAAGCGCTGGGGATAAAAGGAAACACAGTCCCTCCTCACAAGGATCTCACATTCTAATGGAGGAAACAATATGCAAAAGCCATGTACATAGACGGTGTGTGTGTGTATATATATATATATATATATATAGAGAGAGAGAGAGAGAGAGAGAGAGAGAGACATATAGATATATATACACACATACATATACGTATATGTATACATATACCTATATGTATGTGTATATGTGTCTATATATATGTATGTGGACAGAGAGAGAGAATGTAAGGAGACAAAGAGGAAGAACATTTCAGTTATGGGCGACAGACAACGAAGGGAGGGAGGGAGATGGAGTGTTGTGTGTGAGGAACAGCAAGGAGGTGAGTGCAGCTGTATCAAAGTCTAAGGATATTTAGCCTGGAGAACAGAAGACTTGAGAGGGAGTGTGATCTCTTTGGTCAAGTATTTGAAGAGGGATTGCCCTTGTTTTGCCTGACCCTAGAGGGCTGAACTAGGAGTAAAGGGCAGAGGTTGCAGAGAGACAGATCTAGCCGGGGGAGTTAGAAATTGGTCCAACTATTTTGGAAAATAATTTGTAATTATTCAAGAAAAGCAATAAAATTGTTCGTTTTCAACCAAGTGATCTCACTATTGTATTTATATCCCAAGGGCAGAAAAGATCTATCTGTACAAAAAATATTCATAGCAACTCTTTTTATAATATACAAAAGATAGGAACAATCTATATACCCAACAATTGAAGAATGGCTGAACCAGTCATGATAAGTAAATGTCATAGAATATTATTTAGCACAAAGAAACTAGTGTGGGGCAGCTAGGTGGCACAACAGTAGATACAGTGCTGGGTCTGGAGTCAGGAAGACTCATCTTCTGAGTTCGTATCTGGTCTCGGCACTTACTAGCTGTATGACCCTAGACAAGTTACTTAACCCTGTTGCCTCAATTTTCTCCTCTGTAAAATGAGCTGGAGAAGGAAATGGCAAACCACTCCAGTATCTCTGCCAAGAAAACCCCAAAAGGGGTGACAAAGAGCAAAGAGTCAGACAGGACTGAAACAACCAAACAACATGAAGAATTCTAAGAAACATGACTATAGATAGATAGATAGCTATAGATGTAGTCACACATACATACATGTGACAACTTTAAATGGCAACAAAATTCAGATAAAAAATGATTGCTGATGTTGGTACCATATTATTAAAGGTAAAGTATATGCCCTTTCTTTTAAGAAATGATTAACTATTTTTAAGTGTAGGGCTGCATTTATTTTTTCCATTTTAATTTTTAAATACATTTTTATTTATATTTACTGTTTCATCATAGTTATCACATGTATCTCTTCCCCCTCCCAGAGAGCTATCCCATATGACAAACAGCATTTTTTGAGAAAGGAAAGTCAGTACAATTGATGAATACGTTGAAAAAGTCTGAAATATGGGGCTGCCTGTACTTTTTTTTAGGATATTCGGTTTGTTTTCAAGATTGTACCTTGTGGGAATAATTGTAAGTTTGTCTGTGTTAGTATGCTGTGTGGAGACAACATTTATCCATCAAAAAAAGTAGGCCTCCAAAAATTTAGGAACTCCTATATAGAATAGCTCCCAGCCTTTTAAACATCCTAGTCATTCACTTCTGGATGCAGTTCAGCTGGTCAGTATCTTGCCTACGATGTGGTGCCCAGACTGAACACAATACCCCAGATTGGTCTGACCAGGACAGAGTAGATAGAGCAGGATGATCACAGCCTGTTAAGATCTTTTTGGCCCCCAATTCTGTCATCAGACATCTTAGTTATCCCTCCTATACTCTTGCTTTCTGCAACTTTGATGTTTGCCACCTACCTCTCTTCAGAATTATTGCTTAAAATGTTGAACAGCATAGGGCCAAGGACAGATTTCTTGGACATGCTTAGAATTAAGTGATCCCGAAGATTTCATTTTTTATATTAAAACTCTAGAAGTGACTGTCAGCATTTCTTTGCTAGATGGATTCAACATTCCAAATGAGCATAATCTCTCACAAGAGGGTACCAATGTTGGTTTCAAATATTTTATCAGAGGTTTTCCTGACTAGAAAAACCAAATGGGGGGCTTCCAAAATCACTTATGATCACCTCGACATTTGGTAACCACTAAAAACCCTATTAGTATGAGGCTCACAATGGACCAGCAGAGCTGTCATACTGCAATATTTAAAATTAGCTTTGATAGATACAACGCCAACACTTAGGAATGTAGCCTTCCAGGTGAAATCAATACTTATCTTTGAAGCATTCTCAAAGTCTCTAAGACTAAGGGACAGTACAAAGTTACCCTCTACAATAGTTTCTTCCTCAGGATTTCATCTTTGCAAGAAAATATGGGCAAAAAATCAGCCCAATTCTGAAAGTTTCCATCAAACTTGTCTCTTTAAATGTCAGCCTTCTAAGATACTTCAATGTTTGATCAGCTTGGGTACAGAGCTCAGTACCTCTACGTCTTAGGAGATGGTCTTTGAGAGTGTCTACAACTGAAATATTCATCAGCCTGTGGTCAATCTAATGAACACCAAACTTAGGCTGGACCTCGGATGACAAACATACAGTTCATCATTAGGCCATTCCAGCTAGGTAGGACCTATAAGATCTTGGGCTATACTAGCATCCCTTTGAGATCTCAGGCTCACCTCCACACCATATTGAGTTGCTGGAGTGCAGTTAATAACCTATCCATGGTAAGCATTTCTGGTGCTTTGGGATACCCAGGAATGCATTTTTCCAAGAATGAGTTGTTGTTGTTGTTGTTGAGTTGTTTTTCAGTTGGGTCCTACTCTTCCTGATAGCATTTTGGTTTTTCTTCACAGAGATACTGCTTTGCCATTTCCTTCTCTAGCCCATTTTACAGATGAGGAAACTGAGGCAAACTGAAGTGACTTGCCCAGGGTCACACTGCTAGAAATGTCTAAGAATAAATAACTTTATTAAACAGGATGGTGTCTTTGGAGTACAGTACTAGACACACATTTGGAACAGTTAGGACTATTTTATAAATAAATGCTTGTCAACACAAAAGAAATAAGTAAAAACAGCCAGGCTGAATAAAGTTCCTTGAAAAACACCAAAGTGCCCAAACCCTAAGGCCCATGGTGTTTTAAAGAACACACCAAGCCCTCCTTTAGTGTCCCTTCACCTCTTCTGTCGAATGAGAGGGTTGGGCCAGATGGCAGCCTCTCTCTAGCAGCCCTAGATGTAGGAGCCAGTGAACCCCTTCCAGCATCCCAGGGCCCCTTCCTCCCCTCGATTTCTGGTCTAAGTGTGTGTACGGTTGGGATTGGGAGATAAGCAGTGATTAGTTGGGGGGGGGTTGGCTTTTTCCCCATCCAAACCTTCTGCCCCCTTGGAAAAAGAGAGAAACTGGTCAGCTCCCCAGGCACTGGATTATTTTGGATTTGTATTTTTCAGAACGGTACGTGAGCGGGAGCTTGCTTAGAACAAGCACGTGAGTTTTTGCACTGGCTCCCTAAGAGACCCCCTCCCCAATTCCTGACACCCACCAGTCCCAACCCTTAAGAGGTCCTTTACCCCCTTCTACTCTCCTCTCCCTTCAACACCCCTCCCCAGCACACGTAGGCACACACGCACGCACGCACACGCCCCTCCCCCACTCAGTACGCAGACGTTCCCCATTGAACGTGAGGGGAGGGGCCGCGTGCCCGCTGCTAAGCAACGCGTGCGTGGAACAGGAGCACGCTGGAGAGAGTGGGGGCGGGGGGAAAGAACGGTTGTCAAGGCAACGAGTGGACTTCGAACTCTGGCTGGGGTCTAGAGGGGAGAGGGAGCGAACCCCGGCTCCAGGGAGGAAGGAGGAAGGAGGAAGGAGGAGGCAGGAGAAGAGATCGAAGAGAGGCGGAAAAGGCTGCGGCGGAAGCGGAAGCGGAGGCGGAGGCAGGGGCGGAGATATTCCGCCCGCCCCAGATCCCGCCCTAGGGAGCCATGGAGCTCTATCTGAGAGCCTGCTCCAAGGTTGCGGATACCGCCGCCACCGAGACTGCCGCCAGCTACTTGGTGGCGGACAGCGAACTGTGGGGCGAGGTGAGCGGCCTGCCTCAAACCCCGGGGGCCCTCCCCAAACTCCGAGGCTCCGCCCCAAAGCCCACAGGGCCCCCCCAACC
>NW_020943841.1:600311-609432 GCF_900497805.2 Vombatus ursinus
CCCAAACTCCGAGGCTCCGCCCCAAAGCCCACAGGGCCCCCCCAACCTGAGGGACCGCCCCCAAACCCCGAAGGTCTGCCCCAAAACCCACGGGCGCCCCTCAAACTGCGAGGGCCCCAGCCCCAGGACCCTGTCCCAAACCCTTGGGCTCCCAAAATCTCGAGGGCCCCACCCCCAAAACCCCTGTAGCCCCGCCCCTGGCCCTAGGACTCTGCCCTAAAGACCTAGGGGTCCCCTAAACTCCGAGGGCCCTCCTCCAGGCCCGGTCCCAAACCCCATAACCCCACCCCAAATCTCTAAAACCCTGCCTCTGGCCCTGGGACCATGCCCCAAGCTTTGAGGACCTGCCCAAACCTTGAAGGCCTTGCCCCTAAACCCCGAGGGCTCTGACCCAAATCCTGAGAGTCCCAGCCCTGGTCCAAGGGCTTACCCCAAACCTGGGGAATTCTATCCCCTTTGCCTTAGTCTCCCTCTAACCCCACTCTGAACCACCCACAGCCCCCTGAGCTCTATAACCATTTTGGTGGTGGGAGTGGGCCAGTAAAAATGGGCCAATAACTTGAAGGGAAGAGATGAGAAGAATAGGGGAAGGTCAGGATCATCCAAGACTCTGGTGGTGCTGCAGCATCTATAGAGCTTTGGAGCTGGAGTCAGAGGACCTGGGTTCAAATCTTCCCAATTAGTAGTTGTGTAATCGTGGGCAGGTCATTTTCCTTCCCTGGGCCTGTTTGTTTACCTGCAAAATCAAGGGATTGGACTCGATGACCTCTGATGTCCCTTTTAACCTCTCTGGGACTTTGATGTATTGATCTCTGAAGGGAGAGGGCCAGTGTACAAATCCTCTCAACTGAGGCTTCCTGCCTGTGTGATCTTGGGCAAGTCACTTATCCCCCCTAGGCCTTAATTCCTCCCTCTAAGGTACTTTCAAGTTCTAAGTCCTACTATGATCCCAAGTCACTTCACTATTCTGAGCCTTAGTATCTCAGAACTGGAAGGGATTTCAAGGACCATCTGCCTCTGCTAGAAGACCTCCAGTGAGAGGGAGCCCACCCCCTCTCCATGCAGCCCGAGTTTGAACCATTCTCATAGTTAAGAACATTTCCGCTACACTGAGTTGAAATCTTCTGCCCATTGGTCCTAGGTCTGTCCTCAGTCTCTGCCCACACCCCCAAATTGTCTCTTCATCTATAAAAGGAGGGGTATAGACTAGATGATCTGTGAAATCCTTTCCAGTTCTAATTCCTATATTTCCATAATCTGGAACTCCTACTGAGGAAGAGGAGTGTAGCATAGAATCAGAGCTGTCTAAAATGAAATAGTGGGCCCCACATTACTGGAGATTTTCAGGAATCTGGTAGATCCTCTAGATACTCATCTTATAAACTAGGCTGGAGACCCTGCTAGGCAAGGCTAGGTTGAAGGAGCTGGGGGTGTTTAGCCTAGAGAAAGGGAACAGTCTTAAGTGGAACAGAGATAATTGCTGTCTTCAAATATCTGCAGGGCTGCCATGTAGAAGAGATTAGGCCCGTACAACTTGGCTCTAGAGGACAGAACTGGGGAAAATGGGTGAAAGTCAGAGTCAGATTTCAACTCATTGTAAACCCAAACTTCTGAACAAGTTAAGCTGTCCATAAGTGGCCTGGCCTGGCCTGGCTTACTCCAGGCAATCCCACCTCAGTGGAACTCTTCAACCAGATAAATATGGATGGCTGCTGGTTGGGGATGCTGCTCAGGTAGGGGTTGGACCAAAATGTTTGCACCCACAAAGAAAAGGCAAACAAAATAATAGCCACCAAAGGGAAAGCAAGAGCAAAACCTCCTTATTTCAACCTTAGATTATAATTGTCTGTGTGGGCTGTATGTATTGTTGCCTCTTCCTTTTATAGAGCAGTGTCATGTTCAACAGGAGGCAGCTAGTGGACCTGATTTCAAATCCAGCCTCAGATACTTACTAGCTGTGTGGCCCTGAGCAAGTCACTTAACCTCTGTCTTAATCCACTGGAGGAGGAAACGGCAAACCATTCCAGGATCTTTGCCAAGAAAACCCCATGGACAGTATGGCCCACAGGACAAGACTGAACAAGAACATGTTCAATGAGGGATGTCACCAGAAGTGTAATTAGGAGATTTTTCATCCTGGGTAATAATCAGACCCTACCCAAACATATAGAAGCAGACCAGAGAAAATGATATCTTCCCTTGCCCCCAATCTCCTACTAAGATAACTAAGTTAAAATGACCACATTTCTAGTTATTTGATGACATTCTAGTATTGTTTGACTGTGGAGGCCTGTAATAAGTGTAGCAGGGATAAAGGATGTAGCTCCAGTCTGAGGCTAGGACTCCCTGCTCATCTCATGAGCTACTTCCAGGGCCTTGGCTTGAGAGGCCTGCACCCCTCGCCCCAGCCAAGCCAGCTGCATTTAATACTCTGTTTTGAAAACTTGTGATGAGGAGTTAGAATGTGCTGCCTCCTGTAAGTAGTGAACCTTCTCGTGCTGAAGATAGATGAAGAGAAGTGGTGGGGATGCCACATATCCATCAGGGATGCTGTGCAAGGAAGTCCCTCAGCAGGTGACAGGTCCAGGGAGTAACCAAATGTAGGCCAGATGATCTCCCTGTTAATGCTATAGGAGGCATTGCTGCTCCTGGTGGGAGGATAGCTTGGATGTTGTCTAACAAGCACAAGCTGTCCTTCTCCCACCCCACTCCCACTGGTGCCATAAAAGGGATTTCTACACTGAACGATGCCCTCTTTGCTCACTTCCTAAGACTCGATTGTATGTATGCACACTGATACCATAATGCATTCAGAGCTGGGAGCCCATTGAAGTGCCAAGAGTTTCATTTCTTCTACAAACGATCCACTAAGACTAAAGCTCATGTAATTCTGTTCTGACAGGTCCCCCACAAAATGCAGTTTCCAGGAGTAGAGGCTGCTCGACTGCTGGATTTACCTCTTGGCGTCAAGCTGCCTCTGATCCCAGGAAGTAATACTTTATTCTACACCACAAATTTAAGTGAAAAGGTAAAATTATTCCTAAAAATAATGGTAAACAGGCACTTTCCTAATCCCTTTCCCTTGCTATTCAGTCCAGGGATGATGTACCAGTCATGGGACCCCTGCTTACTGGCCGTGCCACCCAGCACAAGCTGAAAAGCAAAATCATATGTAGCAGTTGAGGGGAATATCATGCAGTATAGCTGAAGAAGACCATGGGATAGAAAATGCAGGTTCTCAACCCTCCTTGGTTTCTTTGGCATTTTAGGAAAACTCCTTAAGTTCTATTTCCAGTAAAGCCTCCTGTAAACTCATGTAATTCAAAGAATGGGATACAATTAATGCTTTATTTCTTCCGACCTGATTATTTAATTTAGGTATTCCAAAAAAAATCTTTTCTTCTTCCAGGTAAGAAAGACCAGAATTTGAGTCCAACCTCAGATACTTAATAATTTCATGACCCTAGACAAGTTATACTCTGAACCTCAGTTTCCCTATCTTTAAAATCTAGTTAATGATAGCATCTCCTCCTCAGGATTGTTATGAAATTCAAATGATATAAAGCACTTTGTAACCCTTAAAGCTGACCAATAAATAGAGCAGGCAAGGACTTTCTAATACTGCTAAATACCCTGAACAGAGTTACAATCACCTACTTCAGCCACCCTCACAAAAGGAGGATGAAATGTTCACACAAAACCTCTGTCATTTGCAGGGTATTCCAAGACCCTGATCTTATTTTCTTAAAGCCCTCTGCCAAGACCACCTTCCTCCCAGTCAAAAAAAGGCTCTCAATTCACAAATTGTGGTCACGTGATTGAGCAGAACTCTCTCATCCCACCTAATGCTCAGCACCCATATGCTTCCTATGAGGTTAACTAACCAGTGACCAGAACTCAGGGTAACTGATCAGTGCTCAGAACTCAGCCTCAAAGTTCTGATGGTTTCCAAGCAACCCTCCTCTTCCTGCATCAGCAGAACCACTCAGTCAAGAGCAGCCCTTCCCAGCTCCCTAACTACAAAGGCTGTCTGTCTACTTAGTTGCAAGTTGGGGTGGGGGACTCTGTGTGTATGTATATCCTAAGAACTAAATGGCACTGCCTCCCCCCAGCATCCACTTCACAGGAGTGGTGAAAGGATCAACCAAGGTAATGTTCATAGAGTGCTTTGTGACCCTTCACTTTGCATCTTTGTTAGCTATTATTTGTCATAGAAGGACTAGCTTTTCTATCCTGGCTTCCTACTTACTATCTCTGTGACCTCAGGCAATCATTTAACTTCTCTGAGCTTCAGTTTCCTCATCTATAAAAGAAAGGGATTGGACTAAATAGTTATCATCATTTCTCTAGCACCTTTAAGTTTACAAAGCACCTTTCTCCCAATAAACTCAGAAGGTAAGGAGTTCAAGGCTTATTTTCTCAGTTTATCAGGCTCAGGGAATGAGGTAGCTTTCCTGGTATCACAGTTAGTAGGTATCTGAGCCAGGATCTGAACTTACATCATCTTCTGACTCCAAATCCAACATTCTTTCCACTGTGCTTTCTGACTCTGAATGAGTTGACTGAAGTCATAGTGAAAGAACTAAAATTGGGAACAAAGAACTCTGATGCTCGGCCCAAGTTCTTCCCACTGGCCCACACTGTTGTCCCTTAATTTACTTTTAGATCGTGATTTGCCATCTATAGACCACTTTATGTGCACATTATCTTATTTGATCTTCATAATTACCCTGTCAGGGAACAAAAAAGGGTCCCATATTGGCTGTTCATGATGGTAAGAAAATGGTGGCATGCCGAGAAGTCTTGATTTAAGGTCGATTACAACAAAACTTACGATTGAACAACAATGTGAAACATCCTCAGTTGCCTCTAACTAGCATGTGGCTGATAAGGATTTAAGAAGTAGTTTGGCTGATGGGAAAGTATACTAAACTTGAAGCCCAGAGACATGGGTTCAAATTCCAGTTCAGACATTTTCTATATAACCCTGAGCAAGTCGTTTATCCTTTCTGAGTCTCATTATATTTATCTGTAAAGTGATAATAACGCAGTAATAGTAATGCAATAATAGAATGATATTACAATATAATACAATAAGATAATAATGCAGTACCTGTTGTATAGGGTTACTGTGGGGAAAATACTTTGTAAACTTTAAAATACTTTAGAAATGTGAGTTATTAGAATTCAAAGCCAGGAGTGTCAGGCAATAATGACTTTTGTAATAAAGTAAGGGGACCTCACTCAGTTCAAGGAAACAGATGATTTCAGTTGATGACTGCCATCTAACTAGTGATCTTAATTTGATGGATTTGTCAATAGTGGTACAATATTGACAGGACATTAGTTCACTAAATGTGTCTGTCATTAGTCTTAAGCCACAATATATCCTTGTCACAACCAATATTCGGAACTAAGTAAAGGAGGGATCTATCAGCAAATTGCTATATTTATTTTTGTTATCTTTCTAAGAGTGAGTTGCAATTTATATCAGTTATTACTTGTGAATTAGTCGTCAATTAGCTCCCCTCTTTTTTTTCAGTGAAAGTTTCGTAGTGAATTGGGGGCTGTTGCCAATCAATGGACCAGACACTTGACTAAGGAAATTGAAAAACAAAGCCAAGTGCTTTAGAAATTAGAATTTTATGCCATCCCCTTCCTCTTATATTGGATATTGGGTAGCTGCATCGATCTGAGTTCTGAAGTCTTTCTATTGCATGCTTTATTCTCAGTCCATGTCATTTCTGTCATGCTATTAGTTCAAAGTGTCATTTTTACTAATCTTTTGTCACTAATGGTTTTAACTCTGTTTCCAGCTTTTTCAGCCCTCTTACGGTTTTAACCTAAATGATCCTTATGGTCGACTACTGGAAACCAGATACAAAAGTCTGCATGATCATCATTTAAGTGCCTACTACAAGCGCAAAGATATCTTGAAGCAATTAAACAAAGGAGGTTACATCACCAGCAATAACAAAGTGGGTTGTCATTTTTTTTAGTCACATAAATGTTTTATTGACTTGGTCAACACTTGACACTCAGGGCTCACTCATCTTTTATTCAGTTGGGTAGTAAGTGCCTAGTGAGTGGCTATATATATTACCCTCCAATGTTTGGGTCAAGAGAAACCAGACAAACCCTGACCTATTGCCTCTGAGATTACTTCATGTTTCTTATATTACCTCTTCTCTTTGGGAATTAGTCTTTCTGTAATCTCAATCAATTAAAGCTAGAAAAGAGTATACATAATGGAGGGAGATGGCACCAAGGGAAAAGCTGACCATCTTCAAATATTTGAAGGGCTGTTACCAAAAAGAGTAATTAGACTTATTCTTCTTGGCCCCTGAGAGCTTCACTGAGATCAAGGAGTGGAATGGAATGCCAAAGAGAGAGGTTAGCTTGATTTAAAAAGAAACAACTAAACAACTAGAACTCTTCTAGAATAGACAGACTGGGATGCTTTGTGAGGCATTTCATTCTCCTCGCCAGACAGATTCAGGCAGAGGCTAGATGATTCGTGATTCTGATGAGTGGTTAGATTCGATTTGATTTTATTTCATGTTTTGTTGAACTCAATTCAGAGAATCTCAAAGTCACATGAGATCTCATAGGCCATCTAGTCCAACTCATACCTAACCAAAAATCTTCTACAGCATTGCCAACAAGAGGTCTTCCGGTCTCTGCTTGGAAACCTGCAATGCAGTGGAGTTTACCTCTTGAAAAAGCACATTGCACTTTTGGGGCAGCAAGAACAAAATGTACTTCTTGGCAGCTTCCATCCATTGTGACTGATGTTGCCCTTTGGGACCAAACAGGACAAGTCTGGACTCTCTTCCACATGATAGCCCATCAGACACTTGAGGATAACTTTCCTATTCCCTCCTAAGCTGTCTCCTCTTCAGGCTAAACATTTCCACTGCCTTAACTGTCACACTGATCTGCTCTTCAGTCCCCTAACGATCCTCGTCGCCTTTTTTGGATGCACCTCAACTTGTCAATGCCAGGGGGTTTTATCTAAGTTTAGAACTTTATATTTGTCACTATCAGATTCCATCTTCTGAGACTTGTCCCATCAATCTAGCATGTCGCCATCATTTTGAATCTTCACTATCATCTAATGTGTTAGCTTTGTCCTAGTTTATGCCCTCTATGCCTTTCTCCAAGTCACTGATAAAAATGTGAAATAACACAGGGCCAAGGGCAGATCCTTGGGACAGTCCACTGAAGACTCTAAGTTGACATTAGTCCTTCAACAATAACTTGTTGGAGTTCAGTCGTTCGAGCTATTTCAAATCTACCTAAATGTTCTATTATCTAGTCCAAAAGCACAGCATGAATAGCTCTTTGTCAAATGCTTCACCAAAATCTAGGTTTACTATACCTACAAACTATGCCCAGCTTTCATTCCTTCTTGATTAGGAATTTGAAACCCTTAAGGCTGCCACCTGGGTAGCTAGGTGGTACTGCAGGGGATAGAATGCCAGGCCTGAAGTCAGGAAGACCTGAGTTCAAATCCAACCTCAGGTACTCACTAGCTTGGTGACCCTAGGTGAGTCACTAAAACCTGTTTGCCTCAATTTCCTCATCTGTAAAATGAACTGGAGAAGGAAATGGCAAACCACTCCAGAATCTTTGCCAAAAAAGCCCCCAAAAGGGTTACAAACAGTTGGACACAACTGAAAAATGACTAAACAACAAAAAGGCTGCCATCAGCTCAACTTCAGCAACTAATTTATTCTTCTTGATCCAAATCAGCAGTTCCCCTTCTTGGTTGAGCACATCAGTCCCCATTGTAACTTTCTATGCCTTCTGGAGAATTAAGTGATCATTAGGGCAAGTCCCAAATGTATCAGCAGCTCTGCTTTGAACAGAGATCTAGCAGCAGATTTCTGGAGAGTTGAAGTTCTCCCCTTCCTTGCCCTCAGTCATTCTAATTTCCTGCTTCTGGGCCAGATTCCCCCAAGGCTTCTCTTCTAACCACTCCCTACTTTGATCCAGAAGACCTTTATTTATTCTATGTGCTCTGCCATGCTTTCTGCCTCGTGTTCCTCACCTAGGTATAGCTTCTTCATATGCATTAGACTTTCCCACCCCTTTAATCCATTTTGTTCCTTCTGATTAAGGTATATTTTAAGTTGTGGCCTAGAAATCCACACCCTGTTCTGAGACATCTTCTTAGTGAGATGTTCACTCCCCAGATCCACCAATCTCTTCTGAAACCCCTACTTTGCAGCTGGGTCCCCAAGATCCTCAGTCTCCTGGCCAGTCTTTCATAGTCCTCCTGGTGACTTTTCCAACAGTCCACAGGAACTCACCAGGGATGAAAGGGAGCTGTCACTTTGGACAACTCTCCAGACGATCTCTGTTCCACCCAGGATCCATGCCCAGGATTCCCATCAGCTCAACAGGTAGGCACCTCAGTACGTCTCAGTAGAAGGCCAGGAAGCCCCATCAAGCATCACTTGTTGTTCCTTCTGACCAGTACTGGGTGCCTCTCTCTTTGTGGCCCCTGGTGAACGTCGTTAAGCCTTAGAAATCAAGAAGTGGTTTCCTTCTTCGAGGGACCAGCTCTCTCCTCCATGGAAAGAACCCCATCCCTCTTCACTTAGCTCCATACATTCAAAGATCCTTCTTTATTTCGTTCTCTGGGTCACATTTTTCCACAATCCTCCTCACTCAGGTTAGGATTCCCTCCTGCCTCTTTTGGGTTCCTCACTCAGGTTATGATTCCCTCCTGCCTCTTTTCGGTATTTTTCTGTGGGTCACATTTTTCCAATATCTTCCTCACTCAGGTTAGGATTCCCTCCTGCCTTTTTTGGGTATTTTTCTCTGGGTCACATTTCTCCACCATCTTTCTCACTCAGGTTACGATTCCCTCCTGCCTCTTTTGGGTTCCTCACTCAAGGTAGGATTCCCTCCTGCCTCTTTTTGTTATTTTTTTGTGGGTCATATTTTTCCAGCATTTTCCTAACAGGTTAGGATTCCCTCCTGCCTCTTTTGGGTATTTTTCTCTGGGTCATGTTTTTTGAGCATCTTCCTCACTCAGGTTAGGATTTCCTCCTGCCTCTTTTGGGTTCCTCACTCAGGTTAGGATTCCCTCCTGCCTCTTTTGGGTATTTTT
>NW_020943841.1:609442-610684 GCF_900497805.2 Vombatus ursinus
TTCCTCCATCTTCCTCACTCAGGTTAGGATTCCCTCCTGCCTCTTTTTGGTATTTTTTCTCTGGGTCACATTTTTCCAGCATATTCCTCAAGTAGGTTAGGATTCCCTCCTTCGTCTTTTGGGTATTTTTCTATGGGTGACATATTTCCAGCATCTTTCTCACTCACGTTAGGATTCCCTACTGCCTCTTTTGGGTTCCTCACTGAGGTTAGGATTCCATCCTGCTTCTTTTGTGTATTTTTGTCTGGGTCACATATTTCCAGCATCTTCCTCGGTCAGGTTAGGATTCCCTACTGCCACTTTTGGGTTCCTCACTCAGGTTAGGATTCTGTCCTGCCTCTTTTGGGTATTTTTCTTTGGGTCACATTTTTCCACCATCTTCCTCACTCAGGTCAGGATTCCCTCCTGCCTCTTTTGGGTTCCTCACTCAGGTTAGGATTCCCTCCTGCCTCTTTTGGGTATTTTTCTCTGGGTGACATTTTTCCAGCATCTTCCCCACTCAGGTTAGGATACCCTCCTGCCTCTTTTGGGTTCCTCACTCAGGGTAGGATTCCCTCCTGCCTCTTTTTGTTATTTTTCTGTGGGTCATATTTTTCCAGCATCTTCCTCACTCTGGTTAGGATTCCTTCCTGCCCCTTTTGGGTATTTTCCTCTGGTCACATTTTTCCACCATCTTTCTCACTCAGGTTAGGATTCCCTCCTGCCTCTTTTGAGTATTTTTCTCTGGGTCACATTTTTCCACCATCTTTGTCACTCAGGTTAGGATTCCCTCCTTCCTCCCTGGGTATTTCTGTCTGGGTCACATATTTCAAGTATCTTCCTCACTCAGGTTAGGATTCCTTCCTGTCTCTTTTGGGTATTTTTCTCTGGGTCACATTTTTCCAGCATCTTCCTCTCTCAGTTTAGGATTCCCTCCTGCCTCTTTTGGGTATTTTTCTCTGGGTCACAGTTTTCCACCATCTTCCTCACTCAGGTTATGATTCCCTCCTGCCTCTTTTAGGTATTTTTCTCTGGGTCGCATTTTTCCAGCATCTTCCTCACACATATCACGATTCCCTCCTGCCTCTTTTGCGTATTTTTCTATGGGTCACATTTTTCCAGCGTCTTCCTCACTCAGGTTAGGATTCACTCCTGCTCGTTTGGGTATTTTTGTCTGGGTCACATTTTTCCACCATCTTTCTCACTCAGGTTAGGTTCCATCCTGCCTTTTTGGGTTCCTCACTCAGGGTAGGATTCCCTCCT
>NW_020943842.1:0-3692 GCF_900497805.2 Vombatus ursinus
ACCCCGAGCCCTGGGGATCAGGGCGGAGGTGGGAGTTCCGCTGATGCGCTAGGAGAGCCCCCGCGCACCCCTGCTCCCCGACCCTCCCCTGCCCCCCCTCCCCTCCCCTGCCCCCCTCCCGTGCATCCCTGTGCGCCCCCGGCCCCCCAGACCTGGGTCACCTGTGGGGAGGGGCGGCCGTTCGCTGCCCCGCCCCCGCCTCACGTGAGCTGGTTGGGCGTCCGGGACCGCGCTAGTTCTGGGGCTGCTCGCGCCCCCTCCCCGTTTTCTGCGTTCGAGGGCGAGGGACCCTTGGCCGGCCGTGGCCATGTGCGTGTGCGGCCGCCTGCATCCCCAGCTGGAGGGGGGCCGGCTCGCCTGCCCCGTGGGTCCGCCAGGTGAGAGGGCCGGGGGCTGGGGGGCGGGAGGCGGGGGGCGAGGGGCTAGTGCCCTCCCCGCGCGCCGGCGCCCTTCCGGTCCCCTCCTGGGCCAGGTGGCCCCGCCCCCCCACCTGGCCGGGTGACGGACCTGGGGCCCGGGCCAGGTGTGCGGGGGTGCCCGCCCCCCCCCCCCCAGGGAGGGAGTCCCGGAGCCCGGAACCCCAAAAGTCCCCTGCTCAGCGGCAGGAACCTTAGAACAGAGAACTCAGAATGCCAGAGCCGAAAGACCCCTTAGAACAGACAAGTGAGGCCTTTTTATAGGATGGACAGTCCTTAGGATATAGAATCTTAGGCCTGAGAACGTAGGATGGCAGAACTGAGAGGGCCCTAGAGCATTTTTAAAATTCTGAACACGCTCCCCCCCAAAAGGGAGCATTTCCATTTACGCAGCACAACACCCAAAAAACAGGGTTGTATATGAAATCTTGAGTCTTCATTCGATACTGCATGGCTTTAAAAAAAATTCCATGCATTACTTTCAAAACTGTTTTGCTTGTGTGAACTTCCTTCTGGACTTCTCTTTCACACATTAAAAAAAAAACGTTTCAATGTACCTCCCCTCTTTTTGGCGTCACTGTTTCTAATCCCTTCTCTATCCCTTCCTTCCCTCCATTAGAAAATAAAAATAAAAACCAAAAAAAGTGAGGGAAAACTGTTTGAACAAATAGCTAGTCAAGTCAAATCCACACAATGGACCTGCCCAACAACATGACTTTCTGCACCTTGAGTCCAACATCTCTTTGTTAGGAGGAGGGTAATTATGTTTCCTTTTAATCCTCCCAGAGAAGAGTTCTTAAGGCTTCCAAAGTTGTTTTTCTTTACAATGCCGTTATCCTTGTGTAAACCGTTGTCACGTCACTGGTTGATATCACTCAGGCTTCTAGGACAATTTCATGTCTCTTTTCCCATGCCTTGCGACACAATCATATTCCATAATGTCTATAGACTCCAATTGGTTTCAGCCTTTCCTATGTAGCACTTAGAAAGGAGAGCTTTAAACCTTAGAATTTGGGATTGCTGCTAGAAAGGACATAGGGTCATAAGATGGAGGGATCTGATTTAGAACTGGAGGAAAACTTAAAAATTTAGACCTGGTCATCAAATCCAACCCCTTCATTTTACCGATGAGAAAACTGAGGCATCCTGAGGTTAACTGACTTGCCCATTGTCACACACCTAGTACATGCCTTGAGGCAGGATTTAAAACTAGGTCTTCTAAATTCCCAAGTTCTGCCCACTTGACCATGCAGACCTTAGAGCACAGAATGTCAATTGGGACTTTAAAACATAAGATGTCAGCTTGGAGGGCCCATGAAATAATATTGGAGCTGGAAGGATCTTAGAACTTAGAACACTTAATGTTAGAGGTGGGAGGGTGTGCCGGCCGCGCCGTGCACTCTCCTCCTATAAGGAGCAGGCTGCCAGAGTCATACTTACCAGTCTTCGGAGCCTACCCGGATAAACACACAGAGACGAGCCTACCAGGAGGTGCCAACACCCGAGCTTTATTCAGAGGCCATCACAGCAAGGCCAAGCAGGAAGGCCATAGCAAGAGAGCAGGAGCAAAGAGAGCGCGTGCTCCGACCACGACCTGTTCCTTAAGTACCTACTTAGCCCCTCCTCCTCAGCCCGCCTACTAGTCAATGATTGTAGGGTCAGATACCGGAAGGGGATGTCTGAGTTTAGCGCACCAAGGGAGAGGAAGTGACGCAGGAGGCTAGGACCGCATACAGGAAGGAGGCGTCTGGGATTAGTGCATAGACAAAGAGAGAGCGCGTGACCTAGGAAGTCAGGCCCAGATACCGGGAGGAGGCATCTGGGGTCAGTGCTACACAAAGGGAAAGTACGTGACCCAGGAAGTCAGGAAGGACACAGGAAGGAGGTGTCTGGGGTTAGCGTTGTACCTAGGGAGGGGGCTAGACAAAGGAACTTGTTCTCTGCCATCCCACTCCCATGTGGCACAGCCCCCTGCCTCAGGAGCACATGCTCCGGCTACTTCCTTGTATTCTGTTCCTTCCCCAGCTTATCACAGCTCCACATAGCACTGCCCACTGCCTCAGGAGCGTGAGCTCCGGTTACTTCTCCGTATCCAGCCCATCCCAGTTCACCACAACTCCGCCTAGCACAGCCGCTGCCTCGGGAGCGTGAGCTCCGGTTACTTCCTAATACCCAGTTCCTACCCCATCTTGCCACAACCGTCACTTGGCAGTAGCCAACATCAGACAGTCCCTCACAATTCCCCCTTTTTGTTTAATTGAGGGGGCGGAGACAGGGTCTCCATACTAGGCCTTCGGTTCTGAGTGCCTCTATAGAACCTCTAAGAATCCTAAGGAAACCTCCTAATATAGTGGGTAGTAACAATAAATGTATAAATGCAAAAAGAGATATAAATGCCCAATGGATTACAAGGGAGGGGATGGGGAAGGAGGTATGCTTAATCCAATCGCTAAGGTGATGAACAATATCATCAGTCTCGTGCTGGTGCCAAGTGTCAGATATGTTCTGCGCCAGTGTAATTAACACCCGTAAAGCCTGGAGTACAGAGGAAAGATTTGTAGCCTGGATCTGGGAAAGGGCACGGGTATCATTACACCAAATAGAAAAGAAAGGGAGAGTGTCATTTATGCTTTGTGAAAGGGCGTCGCAAGTGGCGTTATGGTTTAAGGGTGTTACACAAATGGATCAATATCAGCCATCGCATGGCAACTGCTGTCTCAATTCCAGCCACATAAGTTCATTCCCAATGTCCTGAGTAGCCAATGCTATTTTATGAATCTGCTCCTCCAGCTGCTGATCAATATCAGCCTGCACTTGGAGGGCTTGGCGAATTTATTGGCCAGTTCCTGTATTTGTGAGGCAAGCAATTGCTATCCACTATATAAGTCCTGTATCTGGAACTCCTCAAAGATGGATGCTGCCAACGCCAAGTGCCCCCAGCCATTCTCTCTTGTGTCCCAGGGCACTGGAGCTGACGCAGCCTGTGGCAAAGTCCTGATCGTGCAAAAAGTGAAAACAGTTTACTCAGTTTAGTCATCCTAACTGTCTTTTCTTTCTGCTCTCTCTGAATTTTCTGTTGACTGTCTTTCTTCTCCCGTGCTTGTTGTCTCTCCCGGGGCTGCTTCAACTCGTTTTGTTCTTTCTGGTACCCAGCAGCTCTGGCCATCAGGATCTGTAAGACATAAATACCCCGGCCCTCTCCACAACACTACAGATGGGCCTTGCCAGTTTCCCTCATCGTCCTTCCAGAGGACTTTCTGGTTAAGGGATGGTGCA
>NW_020943843.1:0-3634 GCF_900497805.2 Vombatus ursinus
TGTTCCTTCAGAGGCTATTTCTGTATGTGGGCATATGTGACTTATTAGCCTATATAACTCCTTTGAATGAAGGCATTCATGTGTCAGAAACTTAACTATACACTTTTGGGTTTTTTGGAGGAGGTTGAACTTAAGACAATTTTCTTTTAGCTGAATATTATTTTAAATTTTACTTTTCTTTGCTATATTTTCTTCCCACTTTTGTATTTGTTTTTCTGTTTTCCGTTTTGAGGACTTCTATTACTTTTAACCAGCTCAGTGTTTTCTCATAGAATTCTAAATCCATTATGCCTTGGACTACCAATTGACTGCTCTTAATCATTACTACTAAGAGTTGTGTATTAGTCACTACCACACTAGTTAAATACATATGGTATTGAATTCATCTTTGTTGTCTTACTAAGGGTATCCTAATTACTAGTATATGATATACAATTATCATTATAGTTTCTTTGCATTGGCTCGATTGTTTTACTGAGCAAAATTGTACCTTGGTTTTGAATAGTACAAGGCAAAACTTTAGAAATGTGAAGTCTAGTATTTAGCATAGAAACACATAGAGAAATTGTAATTGTGAGACTTGGCCCTGAGCATAAAATTAAGGACATTTTAAAATATTGCATCTTACTCTAGGATCTGGAGAAACATGGAAAAATCATACGGAAGCAAACAAGACCCAGTTTGTTTTTTGTAAATTATCATTAATATGAATGAATTTCAGTGGTTACCTAGGATTCATTCAAAAATTCCCTTTGGGATGGGAAAGGAGACGATATTTGAAAATGGATCTCTAAAACTCCCCCTGAAGATGAGGGATTACATGGATAAATTAAAACCTTAATGGACAGTGTTATTTTGCCAGTGATTAAACTCAAACAACTGACTAATTAAAAACATATACTTAGAAAAAAAGCTACTGAGACTAATCCACAGCAATGGACATAGATTTCCCCCAACACAGTGGTGTCAAAGCCTGAATTTCTAAGGAGCAGGCCCTATATTCCCCTGTGGAAGAAGTAGTTGAGTCTTGGATTGGTCATGGAACTGAAACACAAAGTAGCTAATGAGGGTAAAGACACTTCTAGGACAATAGAGTTGCTGAACCCCAGAGAGCAGAAGGGACCAGAGACTGGGACATCTGCTTAGGGGCTCTGAAGTCACTAACTCTCTGTCCTAAGATACCCTAGAGGGTCCTGACAATCCAGACCTCTGAACCTCAAAGGTGGCAGATCACATAGCTTCTACATACTTTTGCACCAGAATGAATATTGACTAGGAAATCCAGTGAGAAACTGGAGTAAGGTACTTGTATCCCACAGCTGCAGAAAAAAAAAAAAAGGAGCTGCCAGCAAAGCCAGCACTACTGTAGGCAAACGAGTCCAGACTCTCAGTTTTCTCAGATATAGGCCAGAAATACATGCAGCCAGTAAGACTTAGGGTCCAGAGGCAGCAAGAACTAAACTCCTCTCCCTCTCTTTCCCTCCTCTCACCACACTTCCAAAGATCCAGCATGGATAGAAAGCCCCAGGTTGGACACCTTGGAAACTCATGAGAAAAGCAGGAGTACTCTTCAAGAGAAGACTAGGAGAGTACTAGTTCATATCCAGACACCTGCCTAGAGTCTTTAGCATTCCTAAAACTCTACCCTAAGACATTCGAGAGGGCCTTGAAGATCCAAGATCTTTTAACCTCAAAGAGAGGGAAGGAAGTAGCTCTAGAAGGTGAAGGTCCACACAAGAATCAGGGAACAATGGCACCCAGGACAAGACTAACCTGAACTAAACACCCCATTCAAAAGTGTAGCAGGGGATAGAGCAAGACCCTAGTCCAAAGTCCCAACTTGGGAACTAAAGGTAAAGAGATGAGTAAATCAAAGAAAATACCAACCAGTATAAACAAATATGTTGTAGATCTAGAAAATCCTCCAAAGGAAAAAAAATAGTAACTCTGTAAGGATGGAAGGATGACTTGAAGGAAAAAAATTAATTTATCACAAGGATTATATGGATATCTAGAAGAAATACAGCAAAAGATTCTAAAAATGAAATAAAAGTGCCCAGGACAAATACAGAAAAGAAATTTGATAACTTAAAAATATTTACTAAATGGCAAAATAGTAAAAGTGACTCAAGTAACAAATTTGCTGAAAAGTAGAATAGACCAAACAGAAATCAATGACTACATAAGGCAGCAAAAAAATATATAGATATAGATATAGATATAGATATAGATCACAATATTGAGAAAATATATAAGATATTTGATATCAAATACAGCTGATGGGGAAAACATTAGAAATAACTAAAATCATTGTAAAAAGTCCTAGAAGAGGATGCTAAGATGGCAGAGTAGCAACAAGTACAGCAGAGCTCTCCCCTACAACTCCTCCACATAGGTAAAGAAAATGAAACAAACCTAATCCTGATTGGGAAATCCAAGGGGAAAAAAAAAAATAAACATGCTAATTTTTCCAGTCCAGGTTAGCAAAGGGATATAGGTCCACAGGTACTCGAGATAGAGTCTAGCCAGAAACTGCCATGGGTGCATTCCAACCCAGGGACAGGCTATTCCCTGAGGCAAGAAAAGGTTCCAGATCCACACAGAGGGGCCCAACCTTCTACAAGACACCTTGAATAGGTGCCACCTTCAGCTTTATAACTTACTACTCAGATCTGAATCATAGATCCAAGGCAAACTGAGGAGGTGACCTGTGCTTACCAAAGATGGACTGAGGAGGGTACCTCTGCCTACCAGTGGTCTTCCAGGATGAGGAGTAGTCTCAGGCTTTGTGACTGAGCAAGGAACAAGTTCAGAAACAAGCAGTAGTTATGTGGCTTTGACTCCAGAAGCAGAATGGGGCCTTAGTCACATTCGCTAGCCCAGTTTGAAGCCAAAAATAGAATGGTGAAGGGAATATCTCAGACTAAACTTAGACTTTCTTTCCAGAAGTGCACAGAGACTCACTCTAATGGAAAGTCTAACTCAGAAAGTAGGTTGCGGGAGAATGTGCAAAGAACAAAAAAAAAATGCCATTTTAAAAGATATTATGGGGAAAGGGTCACTCAAAGAACAAAACCAGAAAAAGAGAATGACTCAAAAATATCTACAAGCAAAGCCTCAAAGAAAAACACAGATTGAGCAAAAATTTCAATTAGAATTCTTTAAAGAGATGAAGCAAGAGGTTTTTTTATAGCATTATTTTCAATGAAATGAAAAGATTAGAGGAAAAAAATGAAAATATAATTTTGGAAGAAAAAGTTGGATGTAATTAACAACTTAGCACAAGAGGTAAAAAAAATCTTACCTACACAACAAACTCTCCAAAAATTAGAAAGGACCAAGATAATTATTTCATGAGACAATAAAATATTAAACAACAATAACATCAAAACTCTGAAAAAAAAATAGAAGGAAATGTGAGGTATAACAAAAACAACTAACCTGGAAAACATTTGAAGGAGAGATAATTTAAGAATCAGTGGACTACATGAAAGCCACAACCAAAAATTGCATAGACATATTTGAAAAATCATAAAAGAAAATTACCCAGCTTTCTTAAAACTAGAGGGCAACATGGAATAGAAAGGATCCATGAGTAACCTCCTGAAAGAAACTCCAAAATGAAAACTCCCAG
>NW_020943843.1:3734-11681 GCF_900497805.2 Vombatus ursinus
ATCCATGAGTAACCTCCTGAAAGAAACTCCAAAATGAAAACTCCCAGTACTGTTACAGCCAAAATCCAGAGTTTCCACGTGAAAAATTAATAATAATAATAATAATAATAATAATAATACAAACAGAAAGAAAGAATGTAAGTACCAAGAACCAGAGTCAGGATCAAACAAGATTTTGCAGCTACTAGTAGCATAAAGGAGTTTAAAGCACAGAATATGATATTCCAAAAGGCAAGCAACATAGGATTGCAAAACTAAGAGTAACTTTTCCCAGCAAAACAGAGTATAATCCTACAGGGACATTTCTCACCTTCAAGGACCCCTATGCTCAGGGGCTGAAAGGTTTCATAGCTCTTGGGAAGTCCCTGGGAGGTTCCCTAGTTCTTGGGAAGTTCCTTTAGAAGCATAGAAACTCCTATGATTGGGCAAGGGCAATGTCCATCAATCACAACCACTTTCTCAACAGGCCTTTCTTAGGTCATCAGCTACAGGCCATTACAGGCTGTCAACTGCAGGTCATTTTAGCAGGAGCTTTCAAAAGGCTATAAGACAACATCTCAGGGCCTTCCACAGGTTATAAGACCCTGTCAGCAAGGTCTTGGGCCTTCTACAGGACATCAGACACTAGTGTTTGACCAAAGAAGTTATGGTTTTAAAGCAAAGGTCACTTAGGAGTGGCAAGAGTAATTCATAGGGGTGGAGGGTGGTAGAGGAGTTATTACAAATTCTAGTCACAAATAGAAATCCTTATAACATGCCTAACTAAAACAGTATACTTCTATAAATTAAATGTAATCATCTATACATAATGTATTAATTGTAGTCTACATAACTCTTATTCTTACATTAACAAAATCAAACTTAACTCTATTCCACTTACAATCACTGATACCCATTAAATCACAACCTGAGTAATTACTGATTAAATTGAGTAGGGATATCAAAATTGTTCTCACAAAGGGTAGTAACCAGATTTCGAGCAAGAATTCCCTCTTGTCTAGTTAAAATCATTGGCTTCTCCATCCCCTGAATCTTTTTCCATTCTTCAAGGGATTTGGCTATTGATCAGGGAGGAGGTCCCTTTGATTACTCCAGGAGGACCTCAAAAAGATCAAAGAAGTGATTTCGTAGTTTTAGGAGAAGACATTCTTTTAAATGGAGTAGAAAACTGACCCTACACTGGATCTTTGTGATATCTTGTTTAAGATTCATATAATCGTTACATCAAATTGCCTTGTGTGAGATTCCAAGGAGTTAGGGGGAGACTATGTTATAATGGATAGTTCTCACTCTAATTTAGAAATGTTTGGATGTGGAATAACATTAAACTAATAAAAAATTATTTCTGACAGATTTGTGCCTAAAATTTAGAGTACATTGTTAGTATTTTTCTTTGACACTTAAACGGTCACCTGATTCAGAATTTCATGCTGAATGATAGGTCATTATGTCCCAGGTCTGCTCATCTTTGAATGACATCCACATCCAAACCATGATCTGTTCAGTAAAAGTGAAGGACCTTTTAAGTCCTCCTCCCTACCTTGGAATAGAGCTGTCCTACTTATTTGGTCTTAATTGACCATTTGACCCATTTGGCCATTTGAGAGGAAAAGATTAAGTCTGGCAGACATAAGAGGTAGTTGCGCATGTCCCTGTTCCTTTCTGTGTTTGTTGTCACCTTCTACATTGTTAGTCTTGTCTTGTGGCATGTCTGTATAAGTCCTTGCTGCACAGATTAGATAGAAGTCACTTAGCTAGTCTGGCATGAAGCCAATTTCAGTGATGACTGCCAATCCTGTGACATTTGATGAATACCAGTCCCTGAAAGCGAAAGGTTCCGGTTAGGGCCCAATCCTGAGACCCAGTGACATAGATGTTTTCTTTACCCTTCTTCTTAGCAGTGGACAGTGGATCACACCTCAGATGAGTGGCCCAGTCCATAAACAGGAACTTCATTATCCCCACATAATCTGAGAATTCTATACCCTTATGGCTTTCTGTCCAGGGACTCTCAGCTGGCTGAATGTTATAAATTGGGTGTCTTTTAACATACACTTAGAGCATACTCAATGGATTTTTGGTTGTGTGAATGAATAAATGGTAGCAATGGAAATACATATTTTGTCATTTCTGTGAATATGAGTTAATATCTATTCAGCAAAAAGGTGCTCAGTCCTTAACTGAGGCCCGTTTAAAAGCTTTTTTCCCCCTCTCCAATGACTCCAAAAGGAGAGAAAAAATTCTCTAAAGCATTTTTGCAATAAATACTTTTCAGCAGCTCTCAGTCTTGCCTACAGTTTACAAACTCACCTGTAAGAATTGTTCTCTTAACTTTTTCTTTCCAACTTGGAGGAGGAAAAGGGAGGCTTATTTTAAACAAACTTAAGAAGAAATTGTGTCTCAGAAAAAGGAAATTGTGAAACAGGCAAAATTTATTTTGACCTTAATGTCTCTTAATGGTGGTATAATACATTGCTAACACTGATTAAACAATCCATAAGTAATCAATTTATTAAGCACCTACTATGTGCCAGCCACTGTGTTAAGTGCTAGAGCTACAAAGGGGCAAAAGACAGTTCCTACCCTCAAGGAGTTTCCTCTGAAGAGGAAGACAGCAAAGAAATGACTACTGACAAGTTATATGTAGGAGAATTAGGAAATAATTAAAAGAGGGAAGGCATTAGAATTAAGAGGGATTGGGAAAGACTTCCTGTAGAAGATAGGATTTTAGTTAGGACTTGAAGGAAGCTGGCGAGGTCAGTAGGCAAAGATCAGGAAGGACAGACTTCCAGACATGGAGATAGCCAGAGAAAATTCCAGGAGCTGAGAAATAAAGAGTTTAAATTAGCACTGAGTGTTTAAATAGAGTGTTTACAGGAGGCCAGTATCACTGAATTCAAGAGCATGCTCTGGGGTAAGATTGGAAGGGAGTGTATGTATAGAGGGAGGTGGGGGTGGGTGGGAATAATATGTACGTGTGGGAGTGGAAGATTGGTTATGAAGGGCTTTGAAAATCAATCAATGGATTTTGCATTTGATCCTGGATGTAATAGGGAGCCATTGGAGTGGAGTTTTTATTAAGTAGAGATCCGTGCTTTAAGGAAATCATTTTGGCAGCTGAATGGAGGATGATTTGGAGAAGGGAGAGACTTGTGGCAGGCAGTCCCATCAGCAGGCTATTATAGTAGTCCAGGCATGAGTAAATGATGGTCTGTACCAGGGTAGCAGCAATATCAGAAGAAATAAAGGGAGATATTCAAGAGGTGCTGCCAAGGTGAGATCAACAGGCCTTGACAACAGATTGGACATAAAAGTGGGGACACAGAACGAGAGATAGTGAGGGATTAAAAAAGCACCCAGGTTGTGAGCCTGAGGGACTGGGAGAGGCTGCTGAAAAGTATTTATTGCAAAATGGCTTTAGAGAACTTTTTCTCCCCTTTTGGAGCCATTGGAGAGGGGAAAAAAGCTTTTAAATAGGCTTCAGTTAAGGACTGAGCACCTTTTTGCTGAATAGATATTAACCCAGATTCACAGAAATGACAAAATATGAATTTCTATGGCTACCATTTATTCAAACAACCACAAATCCATTGAGTATGCTCTAAATTTATATTAAAAGACACCCAACATATCAATCAGAGGGAGTTATTTGGGGATGAATTATTTATATGTTAATGAGAGAGAAGAAACAAAAGTCCTCTAAAAATCCTAAAATCTGTAGAGAAAGTTAAATACGCTAGGTATTAGGCCTGGGTGTGGTTTTATTTTTATGTCTTCAGAGAAGATAGAAAGGGATAAGGAGTTATCCTGAGGAGGAAAGTAGCAGAAAGGATAGAGAACTCAACTTGAGAGTTGGAGAGCATAAAAGGATTAAAAGGAAAGGAATAAAGAGAAAAAAAATATCTTAAGAGCTAGAGTAATGGGAAGAGGAGAGAGACAAGAAGAGAAAAGGGCCGAAAGGACAGGAACAGAGCACTCATTTATAGATCGCAGTAGATCACAGGCAAACATCACTCTCTTATACCTTATTTGTGAAGAAGCTGAGGCAATAAGAAGAAAAAGTAAAAGAGGGAAGGATGGAAGGAAATACCCAAATAACAATCATAACCATGAACACAAATGAGAAGAATTCAGTCATAAAAAGAGGACAACAGAATTAGTAGGCCATATTCAGCAATATGTTCTTTATAAGAATTCACTTGAAACATATTTGGGGGCAGCTAGGTGGCACAGAGGGTAGAACTCCAGCCCTAGAGTCAGGAGGACCCAAGTTCAAATATGTCCTCAGACCAAATACTTGACACTTACTAGTTGCCTAAAAAAAAAAAAAAAAGGCAAAAAAGGGGCAGCTAGGTGGCGCAGTGGATAGAGCACCGGTCCTGGATTCAGGAGGACCTGAGTTCAAATCCGGCCTCAGACACATAACACTCACTAGCTGTGTGACCCTGGGCAAGTCACTCAACCCCGTTGCCTAAAACCAAAAAAAAAAAAAGAAGAAGTATAAAGATTTAGATTTTCAACACAGAGTTGTAAAAGGAATGGAAGGAAGTTCAATCAGAATCTATCATATTTCCAGTGACCTAAAAACCCCCCAAAACAAAACAGGGGTAGCAACCATTTTACATCAAGTTACATTAAATATTAAAAAAATAAATAATCAGGGGAACTATATTATGCATAAAGGTATCTTAGATAACAAAATAATGTCAATATTTAATATACATGCCACAAAAAGCATAATATCTAAATATTTAAAGGAAAAGCAACAGGGAGAAATAGACAGTAAAGGTGTCATTTTAGGTATCTGCAATGTACCTCTTTTGAGCCTAAACAAATCTTCTAAAAAAAATAAGCAAGAAAGAAGGATATGAATAAAACTTTACAAAAATTAGAAATGATAGATCTCTAGCAATTATCAAATGGAAATGAAAAGAAGTTCATAGAATTCTCAGCCCTTCTCGATACATTTACAAGAATTGACCATGTATTGGATCATAAAAACTCCACCGAAAAAAATAAAAGAACGCAGAAATACTTTTTACATCTTTTACTGATCACAATGTAATAAAAATATTTTCAATAAAGTGCCTTTGAAAAGAAAATTTAAAAATTATTTGCAGTGGAGATGGGGAGTGAGGGAGAGAATTTGGAACTCAAAGTTTTTATAATGAATATTAAAAAATTGTTTTTACATGTAACAGGAGGAAAATAAAAATAAAATACTAAAAAACAAATTATTTGCATGCTGCATCATTTAATCCTAAAGAATAGATAATAGAAACAAAGGAAAATATCATCCTTCTTGACTTCTGCAGCCTTTATCACTATCAATCACTTTCTTCTTCTCAATCTTAGTTATCCTCTTTCCTTTCTAACCACTGCTCAAGTCTCCTTTGCTTAATCTTTGTCCACTAGTTACGGATGTTCCCTAGGATTATGTCTTGGACCTCTTTTTTAAGCTTCTTATCAACTCCCATAGATTTAACTTTTATCTCAATGCTAATGATTATTTAATCTATTTATCCAGCCATAATCTCTCTCCTAATCTTCAGACTTCATTTTACAACTTCTACATATCTACAACTTCATCTTAAACTGGATATTCCATTACCGTCTTAAACTCAACATACACAAAACTGAACTTATCTTTTCCCCAAAACCTTTTCCTCTTCTCAACTTTCTTATTAAAGTTGGGGCACCCCATCCTCCCAGTAACCCCGATTCACAACCTAAGTCATCCTCAGCTTCTCACACTCTCTCCCTGCCTCCCCCATATCCAAGTTATTGTCAAGGCCTATTGATTTTACCTTTGTATTGTGTCTCTTCTTTGTGTTCTCTTCTTTGATATTGCTACCAGGCCAATGAAGGGCTTCATCACTCACCTCATGCCTGGGATATTGCAAAAACAAACTTTTGGTTGATCTTCCTGACTCAGGGTCTTGTCCCACTCCAATTTCTCCTTCACTTAACTGTCAAATTTTGTCTTTCTAAAAGTCAGGTTCAACTATGTCACCCTTATATTTAATAAATTCTAGTGGCTCCCTATTACCTCAAGGATCAATTATAAAATCTTCTGACATTCATAACCTGGTCCCTTTCTTTCTTTTTAGTGTGCTTACATCTTTCTCACCTCCATCTACTTTGTGATCCAATGACACTGATCTCCTTGCTATTCTTTGCACAAAACACTACATCTCCTGATTTGTGCATTTTATTGGCTGTCTTCCATATCTGGAATTCTCTCCCTCCTCATCTTTGTCCTAACTTTCCCAGTTTCCTTCACGATCCAGCTCAAATTTCACTTTTCTGTAAGAAGCCTTTCCTGATCCTCTCTAATGCTAGTGCCTTCTCCCAATTCATCGTGTGTGTGTGTGTGTGTGTGTGTATGTATATATATATAGTATATATATACACACACATGCATACATTATATGTACCTATATATATATATATATATATATATCTTGTTTATGTGCAGCTGTTTTCATGTTGCCTCTTCCTTAATATCAAGCACCATCTTTTGCTTTTGTATCTCCAGTGCTTAGCACTCTGCCTGGCATATAATAGGTAGTTAAAAATTGATTGGTCCAACCTGGGGGCGGAGCCAAGATGGCAGAATAAAAGCAGTGACTTGCTTGAACTCTCCCTCAAACCCCTCCAAATACCTACAAAAAATGGCTCTAAACAAATTCTAAAGCAGCAAAACCCACAAAAAGACAGTGAAACAAATTTACAGCCCAAGAGAGCCTGGATGATTGATCAGAAAAGTATATCACGCCGGGCGGGGAGAGGAGCCCAGTTCAGCATGGGCGCTCAGGCAAGGCAGGCCTCAGCAAACCTGGAGCAGGCCTCTGAGGACTGAATCATGGGCAGCTATGGTGGTTTCCAGACTTCTCAATCCATGAACACCAAAGACAACTTAGAAGGTCAGTGGGAAAAGTCTGTGCCTGCACTGAGAGAGAGAAGCATGGGGTCCCAGCCCCAGTCCCCAAGCTTGGCCCCAGATTGGTGGCTGCTTCCAGAGCTTCCCACCCACAGACTGAGGAGGAATCCAGTGGCTGATCAGAGGGGGATTGCAGGGATCTCTCTGCTGGTGCAGTATTCTCTTGCTTTGCCCCTGCTTGGATATGGGTCACAGTTCTGGGTGGCAGTCCTGGGGCAAGGAGGAAGGCTGGCATCATGGAGCTTGTAGTGGTAGTGGAGTGGAAATCCTCCTCACAGTTCCAAGACAGAAAAGAGTGCTTGTGGTCACTCATAGATCAGAGCACAGGCCAGGAAAGGAGTAAACACCTCACCCTTGATCATATGACCTTGGAAGAACTGAAAATTTATAGGTCCCTAGAAGTATCTCTGAAAAGAACTGCACAAAACCCCCAAAGCTTGGGACAGACCCCTACCTTAACAAAGAGTTTATAACTCAAGTAATTGGCTGGGATCATGAGCAAGCAGCACAAAAAGAGATAGACCATAGAATCTTACTTTGGTGACAAAGAAGATCAAAACATACAACCAGAAGAGGACAACAAAGTCACAGCTCCTACATCCAAAGCCTCCAAGAAAAATATGAATTGGTCCCAGGCCATAGAAGAGCTCAAAAAGGATTTTGAGAAGCAAGTAAGAGAAGTAGAGGAAAAACTGAGAGTGATGCAAGAAAATAATGAAAAACAAGTCAATAGCTTGCTAAAGAAGACGCAAAAAATACTGAAGAAAATAACACCTTAAAAAATAGCCTAACCTAAATGACAAAAGAGGTCCAAAAAGCCAATGAGGAGAAGAATGCCCTAAAAAGCAAAATTGGCCAAATGGAAAAGGAAGTCCAAAAACTTACTGAAGAAAATACTTCCTTAAAAATTAGACTGGAGCAATTGGAAGCTAGTGACTTTATGAGAAATCAAGACACTGTAAAACAAATCCAAAAGAATGAAAAAATAGAAAACAATGTGAAAT
>NW_020943844.1:0-2169 GCF_900497805.2 Vombatus ursinus
CCAACAGCTTGCTAAAGGAGACCCAAAAAAATACTGAAGAAAATAACACCTTAAAAAATAGCCTAACCCAAATGGCAAAAGAGGTCCAAAAAGCCAATGAGGAGAAGAGTGGCCTAAAAAACAAAATTGGCCAAATGGAAAAGGAAGTTCAAAAGATTACCGAAGAAAGTACTTCCTTAAAAATTAGAATAGAGCAATAGGAAGCTAGTGACTTTATGAGAAATCAAGACACTGTAAAACAAATCCAGAAGAAAAAAAAATTAGAAAACAATGTGAAATATCTCATTGGAAAAATAACTGAACTAGAAAATAGATCCAGGAGAGAGAATTTAAAAATTATTGGACTATCTGAAAGCCATGATCAAAAAAAGAGCCTAGACACCATCTTTCAAGAAATTATCCAGGATAACTGCCCTGATATTATAGAAACAGAGGGCAAAATAGAAATGGAAAGAATCCACCAATCTCCTCCTGAAAGAGATCCCCAAAGGAAAACTCCTAGGAATATTGTAGCCAAATTCCAGAGTTCCCAGGTCAAGGAGAAAATATTACAAGCAGCCAGAATGAAACAATTCAAGTATTGTGGAAACACAATCAGGATAACAAAAGATTTAGCAGCTTCTACATTAAGGGTCCAGAGGGCATGGAGTATAATATTCTGGAGGACAAAGGAGATAGGATTACAACCAAGAATCACCTACCCAGCAAAACTGAGTATAATCCTGCAGGGGAAAAAATGGCCATTTAGTGAAATAGAGGACTTTCAAGCATTCTTGAGGAAAAGACCAGAGCTGAATAGAAAATTTGCTTTTCAAATACAAGACTCAAGTGGAACATGAAGCGGTAAACAGGAAAGAGAAAATCATAAGAGACTTATTACAGTTGAACTGTTTACATTCATGCATGGAAAAATGATATTTGTAACTCATGAGACCTTTGTCAGTATTAAGGTAGTTGGAGGGGGAAAATTATATGTATGTATATATAGATATAGATAGATCGAGGGCACAGGGTGAGTTGAAGATGAAGGGGTCATATCTGGAGAATAAAATTAAGGGGTGAGAGAGGATTATGCTGGGAGAAGGAGAAAGGGAGAGGTAGAAAGGGGTAAATTATCTCACAAAAAAAATCAAAGAAGAAAAGGCTTTTACAGTGGAGGGGAAATGAGGGAAGGTGAGAGGGAATGAGTGAATCTTATTCTCATAGAGTTTGACTTCAGGAGGGAATAACATACACACTCAATTGGGTATGGAAATCTGTCTTACCCTCCAGGAAAATAGGGGAGAGAAGGGGACAAGAGAGCAGGGGGATGATAGAGAGGAGGGCAGATTGGGAAAGGGGGTATTCAGAAGCAAGTACTTCTGAAGAGGGCCAGAGTCAAAAGAAAGAATAGAATAAATGAGGGGGTGGAATAGGATTAAGGGAAATGGAGTTAGTTTTTCACAACCTGTCTACTATGAAAGTGTTTTGCATAACTGCACATATATAACCTATATTTAGTTGCTTGCCTTATCAATGAGGGTTGGTGGGGAGGGAGGAAGGGAGAAAATTTGGAACCCAAAGTTTTAAAAACACATGTTTAAAAACAGTGTTTTCATATGCAACTGGGAAATAAGAAATACAGGAAATATGGTACAGAAATCCATCCTGCCCTACCGGAAAATTGAAGGGGAAGGGGTTGAGAGAAAAGGGGGAGAGATGGAAGGGAAGGCAGACTAGGGGGAGGGGTATTCAGAATGCATGCCATCCTGTTGTGGGGGGAGGGGCAAGATGGGGCGAAAATTTGGAACTCAAAATCTTGTGGAAGTAAATGTTGAAAACAAAAAAAGAATAAAAAAATTACCATAAAAAAAGAAACAATGAAGGAGATGGTTTCAGAGAAAGCTGAGAACAATTATCTGATGCAAAATGAAGTAAGCAGAAACAGGAGAGCAAAGTGTGTATGTATACACACATATACAAACACTTATGCATATGTACTTATATAATATATGTGCACCTGTCTATATGTATACACACATAAACACATTGGTATATATCACAACATTGTAAAAAGAAACAATTTTGAAACACTTAAAAGCTATTACAACACAATGACCAAGTTGTAATTCCAGAGGCCTCATGGTGAATCATGACTTCTCTGCAGAGAAATCATGAATTCAAGGTGCA
>NW_020943844.1:2179-7563 GCF_900497805.2 Vombatus ursinus
TCTCTCTGTATCTATCTAGATTTGGGGGTTACAACATATACACTGGCAATTAAATTAAAAGTAAATAGAAAATAATATCACATAATTTCAAGAGGTAGAGGGCACAAATGATGGGGATGAAGGCAGGAATCAAGAGAAGGCTCCAGTTTCAAAATGAGATAATGAGATATTATTTGTAAAGTGCTTAGCACAACTGCTGGCACATGGGAGGATGTGTGTGTGTGTGTGTGTGTGAGTATGTGTGTGTGTGTGTGCGCATTTCTTAAGTGCTCACTATATGCCAGATACAGTGGTAGGCTCTGGGAATACAAAAATAAAAGCAAAAGTATCTCTTTCCTTCATGTAGCTTATATTTTAAGGGGTACAAAACATACATGTAGATAAATATCTAATGATGTGTAGAAATTAATGCAAAGTAGCTTTGGAAGAAAGTGCAATATTTAAGGGGATCAGGAAAGGTTTATGCAGAAAGTGACATGATCTGAGTCTTGAAGGAAACCAGGAATTTCAATAAACAGAAATGATGAGGGATTGCCTTTCAAGCATAGAGGACGAGCAATGAAAAGGAGTGTAGACCAGAGATGGAATAGCATATGTGATTGATATAGTTTAAATGGGGCAAGTAACTTGAATACATCAAGAACATATCCACTTATACATTTTGTTTATTGTGTCTGTAGGATATTTTGTTTCTGACATTTTGAGTATAAAATCATTATCCTTCCAAAAGGAAACAAGGAAAATAATAATTGAAAAATTCTGACTTCTCTGTCTAATAGCATTACAATTCAATCCACCCAAGATGGGCTCCTATCATTTCTTTGATTCCTTGTTTTCACATAATATAACTTAAAGTCACACACACACACACACACACACACACACACACATACACACACCACGAAATTAAGGGGAAAATGTTCTTACCTTCCCTGTCCAAACTCAACTAATTCTGAACCTTGGATATTTTGATATTAGTTTTACAAAAATGATTTCTTAAATTCATCCTTTGTTATCTACCTTTCTTTCCATCTTCCGCACCTAGGGATAGATGAAGGGCCTGGAGCTGTGGTTTAATTGATATAGGAAGCTTTGAGATGAGGAAATTCACTCCATCAGTGCATATGCGTACATACTCTGCAACTTAAAATCTTAGATGGGTTGTTGTTTTTTATGTCTTCTCTTGTAGAAGTTTTTCTTTTTGTTTGTTTTGTTCAAGTTTATGTAATCTCCCCCTTTCCATATCATACTCAGGAAACTAAAGATTTTAGTCATCTGGTTTACTTGTCAGAATAAGATCCTGTATATTATCAAATTGGTCATTCACTTAAAAGGAGTTAGAAGCTAAAGGACTTTATACCTTGGTTTAGCTATTCATGAAGATGCCTCTTAGGGAGAAACATATTGGTAAAGATAAATTTTTAATTTTGGGATTACAGCTTTAGTTAAATGCAGTTTAAAGTCCTTGAAATAGCTCCCACAACAAAATACTGTAGCATGTTTCACATAACTATAATGTCTTGTTATCAGTTTTCTTTATCTCATCTTAAAAAAAATTCTGATGAAGTAAACCAATGAAAATTAAGAAGTTGTACTGGCAGGTGATGATAACAAGATTAATGACAAAGTTAAGTAGGCTTATCCCTTTGCAGAAGAATACACATATGTATTGCATGTATATAAACATATATGTGTATATATGCAGATATAGACAAATGTGTGATGTGTATGCTCATACACACATACAATATATATGTACGTATACACACACACACACACATATATATTAATCTCAGTAGGTGTTACAAATTGAACTAGAGAAATAAAGCAATGAATAAAATAATTTAAATAAAATATAGCATTGATTTTCTGAATACTTCATTTCAAGGCTTTTTTTTTCCTTGAATTGTCTGAACAATTGAATCTATTTATTATTTTATGTAAATAGTATAATTCAGTTAAAAGTATTGATTAAGGGGCAGCTAGGTGGCACAGTGCATAGAGGACTGGCTCTGGAATCAGGAGGACCTGAGTTCAAATCCGGCCTGAGACACATAACACTCACTGGCTGTGTGACTCTGGGCAAGTCACAACCCCAATTGCCTCACCCCCCCAAAAAAAGTATTGATTAGGATTCACTGTGAGGGACTCTTCTGCTTTGCCTCATGGAAAAAAAATCATGTTAATAGAGGACAATTAGATGGACATATATGCATAGTGGCAGAGCTATTCTAAGACAAAATGCCATAGTGGACATTTGTAGACAAACAACTTAGGTTCAAATCCCAGCTTTGTTCATAACCTTGGGCAAATAATTTCTCAATGTTGGACTTGAGTTTTTATGTCATTATACTAAATAAATATTAAGGATCTATCTGTGTCCAGGATCTTAATTTGTCAATAACTTTTAAACAAATGCATCAATGTAGTAAATTTAAGTGGAGAAAAATTGGAAATAGTAACTAAAAATTGAAAATATTGATGTCTCAAACATATGCCAGTATATGTAGGAAAAATACTCATTGCTTTGATAAAAAGTTGTTTTGGAGTTCTATATCCAATTTAGTGTGTATGTTATTCCCTCTTAGAGCTAATTCTGATAAGAGTAAGGTTCATTCATTTCCCCTCATCTTCCCCCTCTTCCCCTCCACAGTAAAAGTTTTTTCTTGCCTGTTTTACATGAGATAATTTACCCCATTCTACCTCTCCCTCTCTCTTTCATCCAGTAGATTCATCTCTCACTTCTTAATTTTATTTTTTTTATAAAATCCTTTCATATTCAACTCACATCTGTGCTCTCTGTCTATATATACTCCTGCTGTCTGCCCTAATAATGAGAAAGTTCTTATGACTTACATGTATAATCTTCCCATGTAGGAGTATAAACAGTTTAACTCTATTAACTCCCTTATGATTTTCCTTTCCTGTTTACCTTTTTATGCTTCTCTTGAGTCTTGTATTTGAAAATCAAATTTTCTATTTAGTTCGGGTATTTGCATCAAGAATGCTTGAAAGTCCTCTATTTCATTGAATATCCATTTTCTTCTCCATGGATTGTACTGAGTTTTGCAGGGTAGGTGATTTTTGGTTGTAATCCTAGCTCTTTTGCCCTCTGGAATATCATGTCCCATGCTCTCTGATCCTTTAAGGTAGAAGTTACTAAATTTTGTGTTCTATTTATTGTGGATTCACAATATTTGAATTGTTTCTTTTTGGCTGTCTGCTATATTTTTTCCTTGACCTTGGAGCTCTGGAATTTGGTTATAATATTCCTGGGAGTTTTCATTTTGGGATCACTTTCAGGAGGTGATCAGTGGATTCTTTCCATTTCTATTTTACCTTCTGGTTCTAGAATATTAGAACAGTTTTCCTTGTTAATTTCTTGAAAGATGATTTCTAGGCTCTTCTTCTGATCATGGCTTTCAGGTTGTCCAATAGTTTTAACATTATCTATCCTGGATCTATTTTTAGGTCAGTTGTTTTTCCAGTGAAATATTTCACATTGTTTTCTATTTTTCATTCTTTTGGTTTTATTTTGTTGTGTGTTTTTTTAATTATTATTTCTCATAAAGTCATTAGCTTGTATTTGTTCCATTCTAGTTTTTAAAGAATTTTCTTCAGTAAGGTTTTTTTACCTCCTTTTCCATTTAGCCAATCCTACTTTTTAAGCCATTCTTCTCCTCATTGGCTTTTTGGACCTCTTTTACCATTTCACCTAGTATGTTTTTTAAGGTGTAATTGTCTTTAGTGTTGTGTGTGTGTGTGTGTGTGTGTGTGTCTCCTTTACCAAGCTATTGACTCTTTTTTCATGATTTTCTAGCATCACTCTCATTTCTCTTCCCAATTTTTTCTCTACCTCTCTTACGTGATTTTCAAAATCCTTTGTGATCTCTTCCATGGCCTGGTACAATTTGCATTTTTCTTGGAGGATTTGGATGTAAAAGCTTTAACTTTGTTATCTTCTTATGAGTGTGTGTTTTGATCTTCCTTGTCACCATAGTAACTTTCTATGGTCAGAACTTTTTTCTGTTGTTTGCTCATTTCCCCACCTTATTACTTGACTTTTAACTCTTTGTCAAAATGGTGCTCAGCTTCCAGGGTGGAGGTTGCTCTATTCCAAGCTTCAAGGGGTTAGTGCAGCTGTTTTCAGAAATACTTCTAGGTACCTATTAGTCTTCTGTTCTTCCAAGGTGTTATGATCTAAAGAGAGGTGTTTACTACTCTCCTGGACTGTGCTCTGGTCTATGAGTGACCATAAGCACTTTTTTCTACCCTGGAACTATGATGAGAGTGCCTGCTCCACTGCAGCCTAAAAGCTTAGTTATGCTAGTGTTCCTCCTTGCCCTAGGAATGCCACCTAGGACTGTGACTCAGATCTGAGTATGGGCAAAACAACAGAGTCTGCCTCAGTGCTAGCAAAGAGACACTGACCAGTTGTTCTGCCCCTTTACTATCTGTGGCCTGAAAGCTCCAGAAATAGCTGCTGCTAATGATGATTCAGTGATTCCCAATGCCTTTTCCTGGTTTGCTGGGCCTGTGCAGCCTGCACTGGACTGTGCTCCACTCTTACCCAGGTGTGACAGACCTTTCCTGCTGACCTTATATGTTCGCATGGGCTGGAAAATTGTTTCACTCTGTCTTTTTGTGAGTTCTGCCACTCTAGAAATTTGTTTGGAGTCATTATTCAAAGGTATTTGGAGGTGTTTGGGTTAGAGCTTAGAGTCCTTGCTTTTACTCTACCACCTTGTCTCTACTCTTTAATGGTAGTTTTTGATTTGTGCCAACCTCTCACATACCTGGATCATAACAACATAAAGAACCTAGAAGAATTAGTCTAGGGATGGTTAGTCATTTAATACTTAGGACAAGTACTGTGTTCCCATTTACTCATCCTCCTGAAAAGCTTTCTTTGTGGAGTTTGTGTTATTTCTAGCCACTTGCTAGTCAGTTAACAAATGTGAAAAGCAAAAAACAAAAAATAACAACAAAACAATTGCTCAATGATTTGAGTCATATTAACTTTTCTGAATTCTCCATTTCTAGCTAAAATGTTTTAACCTATAAATTATTAATTTTATGATATATTATTCCTTTATAAAATATTTTGGATTGTTTAAAAGGCATAACACAAGAAAGAATTTAGTCTAAATTTTTTTTTAAGTTTCTCATTTTATTAAAGGAAGCTTTTAGTCATTCAACTTTAATGTACAATGGTTACTGTGTCTGGGGAAATGGTACATAGAAATCTTCCTTGATTCAAAATGAGGGTTTTTACTTCTTTCAAAGGCAGTCAATGGAATCCTGGAAAATGGAATCTTGGGTTGCTTTATTCTGTATTTCTATTTCCATGCATACTAATATTCATTATTTACAAACATAATGGC
>NW_020943845.1:0-2319 GCF_900497805.2 Vombatus ursinus
CATGACCTTGGCCTTTCTTTCTCAATTAAGGTCTTTCCCAAGCCTCAGTTTGTCTGAGGCAATGCCCATTCTATGACTAAAGGCTAGGGAAGAATTGAGACAAAAGGTGGCAATGAGCATTCATCAGGTGGGGGTACATGATGGCCAACGGAGGAAGATGCTGAGGGCACCTGACCCCAGAAATATAGTAACTTGCCTACCGAATCACCAGACTGTAGGTTTTACCTAGCTTACTGTGAGGAGCCAAATGCCATCCCTACTGAGGTGACAGGGTGTGATGCTTGTAGGCCTTGCAGCAAGATAACTAAATAACATAGTTGTGAGACAATGGCTCCTTATCCACTACCACAAAGACCCTTTGTGAGTCTGAGATGAAGTTCTCACAGAGTTCTGAATACCTATGTATGATTGGAGTGTGCAAGCTGATACATGTGGCTACAGTTTGAAGTCACAGCAACTTTTAAAAAAAAGTATAAAGGAAACTGGTATTGAAGAAATTTCATCTGAGTAAGATGCAGTATGGTTAAAAATGTGAGAAAATTGAAGTGTTCTGGGAGTGGAGGAAGAGTCACAGTAACTTTTAATCCTTTCATTTTTATTTTTAAAAAATAGACTCTAATTTAAATGTGAATGAGTAATTCCTCTGCGTCATGCTGATTGGGAAAAGACGCTAAAATCACAAGAATGGGGGCTAGAATCATTTGAGAGATTATTGAATCATTAGAATTATTACATACCTGGACAGAGAATGTAAGAAAGCCAATTGATGGGGAGAGGGGTTGGGAATGTGAACTGAACATAATCTGCAGTGGATACCTTTCTTTGCTCCTTTAGTAGAACCAACAAATTCTCTCCTACATAGTGAAAGTGAGCTGATGAAGTTTGAGCTTGGAGTGCCACTGTATGGCTGGAATAGATATCGCAGTCCAAGTAAATATTGCTGCCATGTTCCTTCAGAGGCTATTTCTGTATGTGGGCATATGTGACTTATTAGCCTATATAACTCCTTTGAATGAAGGCATTCATGTGTCAGAAACTTAACTATACAGTTTTGGGTTTTTTGGAGGAGGTTGAACTTAAGACAATTTTCTTTTAGCTGAATATTATTTTAAATTTTACTTTTCTTTGCTATATTTTCTTCCCACTGTTGTATTTGTTTTTCTGTTTTCTGTTTTGAGGACTTCTATTACTTCTAACCAGCTCAGTGTTTTCTCATAGAATTCTAAATCCATTATGCCTTGGACTACCAATTGACTGCTCTTAATCATTACTACTAAGAGTTGTGTATTAGTCACTACCACACTAGTTAAATACATATGGTATTGAATTCATCTTTGTTGTCTTACTAAGGGTATCCTAATTACTAGTGTATGATATACAATTATCATTATAGTTTCTTTGCATTGGCTCGATTGTTTTACTGAGCAAAATTGTACCTTGGTTTTGAATAGTACAAGGCAAAACTTTAGAAATGTGAAGTCTAGTATTTAGCATAGAAACACATAGAGAAATTGTAATTGTGAGACTTGGCCCTGAGCATAAAATTAAGGACATTTTAAAATATTGCATCTTACTCTAGGATCTGGAGAAACATGGAAAAATCATACGGAAGCAAACAAGACCCAGTTTGTTTTTTGTAAATTATCATTAATATGAATGAATTTCAGTGGTTACCTAGGATTCATTCAAAACTTCCCTTTGGGATGGGAAAGGAGACGATATTTGAAAATGGATCTCTAAAACTCCCTCTGAAGATGAGGGATTACATGGATAAATTAAAACCTTAATGGACAGTGTTATTTTGCCAGTGATTAAACTCAAACAACTGACTAATTAAAAACATATACTTAGAAAAAAAGCTACTGAGACTAATCCACAGCAATGGACATAGATTTCCCCCAACACAGTGGTGTCAAAGCCTGAATTTCTAAGGAGCAGGCCCTATATTCCCCTGGGGAAGAAGTAGTTGAGTCTTGGATTGGTCATGGAACTGAAACACAAAGTAGCTAATGAGGGTAAAGACACTTCTAGGACAATAGAGTTGCTGAACCCCAGAGAGTAGAAGGGACCAGAGACTGGGACATCTGCTTAGGGGCTCTGAAGTCACTAACTCTCTGTCCTAAGATACCCTAGAGGGTCCTGACAATCCAGACCTCTGAACCTCAAAGGTGGCAGATTACATAGCTTCTACATACTTTTGCACCAGAATGAATATTGACTAGGAAATCCAGTGAGAAACTGGAGTAAGGTATTTGTATCCCACAGCTGCAGAAAAAAAAAAAAAAAGGAGCTGCCAGCAAAGCCAGCACTACTGTAGGC
>NW_020943846.1:0-1156 GCF_900497805.2 Vombatus ursinus
AAGAGTTAGGTGCTACTGAGTGCATTGACCCTCAGAACTACAAGAAACCCATCCAAGATGTTCTGGTTGAAATGACCGAGGATGGTGTTGATTTTTCATTTGAAGTTATTGGCTGTCTGGATACAATGGTAAGTATTTCATAATACTCTGAGATTTCTCCACCCATGAACTAAGGCCAGGGCATTAGTGCAAACCCAAGGAACAAATGATAAAATCATCTGTGTCTTTTGGAGTTTGCCTGCTGAGTATACGGACAATACCTTAGTCCAAGCAATGTTTTTCATTTCTGACATTCTTTTTCAGTTATACCCAGGGCTGGGGAGTTGTAGTATTAGATTAATCTCATGAAGAATTAAGCTTCATAATTCTTCATTATGCACTGGAAAGAGTGCTGGTCTAGGAGACCCAAAGATTTGAAAGAATTGCACTCGCAAATGTAGTACAAAGATCTTTAGACTTAAAGTCAGGAAACCTGGGTTCAAATCTCAGCTCTGATGTTTACTAGCTGTGTCACCATGGGAAAGTTCTGTCTCTGAGGCTCAATGAGCTCATCTGTAAAATGGGAATAATGATACTTGTATGACCTATCATTTTGAGGAATGTTTTAAGTAAGCCTTCAAGTACTGTATAAATGTGAGGGGGGCAAGAAAGGAGAATGGATAGAGGTTGGCCTCAGAGTCATGTTGACACTGGTTCAAGTTTTGTCTCTGATAAATACTGAATATGAGATCCTGGGCAATTAACAACATCTTGGACCCCAGGTAATTTTCTAAGACTATGAAATGCAGAACAGTTACTGATGAATGCTGGCACAAGAAGCTTATTTACCATGCAACTCCCCACCTGGCTACAATGGCAGATCTAGATTTTGTTTAAGCAAGATATGGCATTTATTATTATTATTAATATGCATTATTATTAATAAACACTATTAGTGATATCAATAACAATAGTAAAGCACAGTTTTCTTCATTAATAACTGCAAACTTCTCCCAGAAACAAAACTCATCCTTTTTAATAAGAATATTTTACATGGATGTGGGTGATGGAAAACTGTTGAAAAATTAAACAAGCTTCCCCAAAAAGTCAATGGGAAAGCTCATGGTGGTCATGAGCAGACAGCAACATATCCTAAACAAAGAACTCTGAAGAAGAA
>NW_020943847.1:0-6325 GCF_900497805.2 Vombatus ursinus
TGTTTGAGGAACAGTAGGTCCAAGCCTCGGCGGTTCTGGAGAACCACTTCGGCCAGAGAGTCTAGGGAAGTCTCAAGGTGTGAGACTAGCTCTTCCAAGGAGCGTAGGTCCCTGTCTACCTGTGCACTCAAGGCACCGTAGTTGGCTTTCCCCTGTATCAGGGCTGAGGCCCCAACAGCAGCGGGGCCGGCCACTCCGAGTCCCACCAATATAGGAACCAAGATAGGTACAGCCCTCCTGGAGTGAGTTAGGCCAAAATGCTCAGCTGCCCCTTCCTCTGAGTAGACATATACCTGAGGAAAGACACGCACCACTACACAGAGCTCGGTCGGGTTGAGGAAACGAATGTCCTGTATGCAGGTGGTGAGTCCTCTGGTACAAGCGAACCATACTCCAGGTGGGGCGGTTAACAGGAGGTCAGAGCTTTTGGATGTGGGGGAAATAAGAATGACTGAAGTGCACGTAGCATTGAATGGGGAGGACCGCAGCGGGTAGTCAGGCCCGAGCAAACACATTCCTTTGCCCTGGACATCGTCTAGGGTAAGTCTAGGCTTGTCTGGGTTAAAGCAGGCAGGTATGGCAGAGGGTCGTTTGGACTTACTTAAAGACAACTTTCCCACAGAGGTGATGTTAAGTTCGATAGCAATTCCTACGAAATAGGAGGGGGCTGGATTCAGACGCAGCCAACAGGAGGTGGTTATGTTTGGATCAGACAAATTTAGGAATGAGTGGACAGCAGAGAGTGTATCAAAAATGGGGGAACCTAGGTTAGTGAGGGTCTCTGGATTTTCGGGAGCCTCTGGTACCAGGTCCCTAACAGATGGTGGGGCAAGAGTCAACATGGCTTGTGGGTTAAGGATGGGATTCGCACCTATTGGGAGTGTACGGGTGGGAACTGTGATTTTCTGAATGGTAAAAAGGACCCCATTATCCCACCCAGTCATGTATAACCTTAAACCCCAAGAATGCCTGAGATTCCAAGAGTCATCAGTGTCCTGCTTGATTGTTAGAATCATAGGGTTACATTTCCCAGGCCAGCAGGAGGCGGGGAGGGGGCTTTGTCTCTCCAGGGTGATTAGGGGGTCCCGGCCGCCCCTAGGAATCCACCTGGCCACAGTCTCACAACCCCATTCTGCGCAGTGAAAGTGATTACTACCCTGACAGGAAGGATTCCCCGTGGCCGGACAAACATAGAATTCAATACTTCTGATTCTCACTTCCCCTGCCCCGGGTGTGGTTGGAGTGGTGGGAATAGTGGGGCAGTATCCCCATCCCCCAGCGATAGGGTCCCGCATAGCCCGGTTTTGATTCCATCCTGGTCCCAAGAGGGCACAGAGGTCAAACCTGAAAGTGGGGGCTCCGTAACTGGTGAGAGCTTGGACGGTGGTCCCATCGTTAGTTCGGGAGAGAATCCACCTGGATGGGGTAGGGCTATAAGGGTCACCCAAAGTCATCTCACAAGCAAAAAGAAAGAGAAGAAGAGTCAAGTTCTGGAGAGTCGAAGCTTTAGGTCGGACACTGCTTCTGCTGTCCAGGCGGTGGAGTTGGGCTCTGGGGCCTTCTTGATGTGTGACTGATGTATCCATGCCTTGCGGCCGGCAACCTTGATGGCAGAGGGGTTGCAGAGGATAATTTGATACGGGCCCGTCCACCGTGGTTCCAGGGCTGGTCCAGCTGGAAGCTTGCGAGTGAGGACCCAGCCTCCCGGTGACAGGGTGTCCGATGAAGTTGCAGGGTCTGGTTCTTTCCCCGCAGCTTTCAGGACTGAGCGCACAGCGTTCTGGACCTCACGCAAAGCCTGGAAGGACTTAAGAAGAGTCAGATTAGTGAAACCTGGGGCTGGAATAGCTGCAGATACTCTTGGAATAATAGGAGGGGGGGCTCCATAGAGGATCTCGTATGGAGATAAAGAGAGGGTTGAGGAATTGGGAGTACACCGGGCCCAGAGGAGGGCGAAGGGAAGGAGACTGACCCAGCTATCACCAGTTTCTATTTTAAGTTTAGCAATGCGCTCCTTTAGAGTTCTATTCATCCTCTCTACCTGCCCTGAACTTTGAGGCCTATATGCACAGTGCAATTTCCATTTCAATCCCAGCATCTTTGATAGGCTTTGAATTGTTGCGCTGGGCCATTGTCAGAGCCTATCGAGGCCGGCAGGCCAAATCTAGGAATAAGTTCAAAGAACAGCTTTTTGGCCACTACGGTTGCAGTTTCAGTTTTGACTGGAAATGCTTCCGGCCATCCAGAAAATGTGTCCACGAATACAAGGAGAAAACGGTACCCTCCCAACCCAGTTCCCATGTCAGTAAAGTCTACTTCCCAATGGTCGCCAGGAAATGTTCCTCGTGGTCTATCAGTCGGTATCCTTGACTGTGATCGTGGGTTGATTTTGGCACATGCAAGGCATCTTCTTGCGGCTTCCTCGGCCGCCTGCTTCATCCCAGGGCTGTAGAAGTGTCGGCTCACCAGGTCGTAAAGCCGGGTTCCGCCTAAGTGGGTAAGGCCATGAAGAGTCATCAACAGGGGTGGCAACAGTGCCTTGGGCAGAATTAGCAAGCCATTTGGGTGTCTTCTCCATCCCCCCTTTTCAGGGGTGCCGTCTGGATCACTGGATTGATAAGACGGTTGGACAGGCAGCGTTCCCTCAGGTTCCACGACCATAGCGGGTATCAAGGGCTTGCAGGCAGCCGCTCGGGCAGCCCTATCTGCTGCCGCGTTCCCTAGAGACTGGGGGTCAGTTCTACAGGTGTGAGCAGGAACATGAATTACCGCCACCTCCTTGGGAAGCCAGACAGCATCCAGCAGTTCCTGGATCTGACTCTTGTTCCTAATCTCCTTTCCCGCCGAGGTTAACAGTCCCCGTTGGAGATATACATATCCATGGACATGAACAGTGGCAAAGGCATAGCGGCTATCTGTGTAAATATTTACTCGCCTCCCTGCAGAGAGTCTAAGGGCTTGAGTTAAGGCAATGAGTTCAGCACGTTGAGCAGATGTGCCGGGGGGTAGAGCGGTCTCCCAGAGGGTCTCAACCGGAGTGACCACGGCTGCACCCGCCCTACAGATCCCCTCCTGAACAAAACTGCTGCCGTCCGTGAAGAGCACTAGGTCTGGGTTTGTTAAAGGAACATCAGAAAGTCCAAGGCGGGACGTGTGGATGGAGTCCAGTGTGTCCAGGCAATCATGTATAGGGGAGGAAGGAGGGGAGTCAGGGAGCAGGGTGGCCGGGTTGAGTGTGACCAGAGGAGCTAAGGAGATGCGCGCGGGATCGAGGAGTAAGGATTGGTAATGAGTCAGGCGTGAATTTGAGATCCATCTTGTCGGCGGGGAATGTAAAAGCTGTTCCAGATGATGTGATGCTGAAATCTCAAGAGGCTGCCTGAAAGTGAGCTTAGCGGCTTCCCTAACCAAGACGGCAACGGCCGCCACAGTTCGCAGGCAAGAGGGCCACCCGGAAGCCACAGGGTCCAGCTGCTTGGAGAGATAGGCAACAGGACGATTCCAGGGCCCCAGGGGCTGGGTCAGAACCCCTTTGGCCACAGCTCGAGACTCAGACACATAGAGGCGGAAGGGCTTGGACAGGTCTGGCAGGGAGAGGGCAGGCGTGCTGGACAGCGCCTTTCGGAGCTTGTCGAATGCTTCCTGCTGCCGTGGTCCCCAAACAAATTGGGTGGGTTCACCAGTTAGGGCCTCATATAGGGGTTTGGCAACCTCGGCAAACCCCAAGATCCAGAGGCGACAGTATCCAGCCATCCCCAGGAATTCCCGGAGCCCGCGGCGGTCCCTCGGGGCGGGCATGCCCAAAATGGCAGCTACACGCCCCCGAGACAGTAACCTTTGACCGGAACGAAGGGTGAAACCCAAGTAAACAACGGATTGAGAGCACAGTTGTGCTTTCTTTCCAGAGGTGCGATAGCCAGAAGCCTCAAGCAACTGGAGAAGGTGGAGAGTTGCATCTTTGCATATTGCCTCAGAGGAAGTAGCTAACAAAAGGTCATCAACATACTGGAGGAGAGTGACCTCCGGATACGAGACCCGGAAGGCGGCCAAGTCGGAGGCCAGAGTTGAGCCAAAAAGTGTAGGGGAGTTCTTAAAACCTTGGGGAAGCCGGGTCCAGGTGAGCTGAGAGGATGTCCCAGTGTTAGGATCTGTCCAAGTAAAAGCGAATATAGGTTGGCTTACTGGTGCCAAGGGAATGGAAAAGAAAGCGTCCTTCAGGTCCAAAACAGTATACCAAGTCGGAGCAGGGTCCAGGGAAGACAGCAACGTGTACGGGTTTGGTACAGTAGGATGTACAGTTTCCACCCGGGCGTTGACTTCTCGTAGATCCTGGACAGGACGGAAGTCTCCAGACCCGGGCTTGCGAACTGGAAGTAGGGGGGTGTTCCACGAGCTCTGGCAGGGTCGTAGAATGCCTGCCGCCAAGAGTCGATCGATATGAGGCTTGATGCCCAAAAGAGCAGCTCGAGTCAACAGGTATTGTTGGACACGCGCAGGGGTTGCTGTGGACGAGAGCTGGACCACCACTGGGGGGCTGGTGTCCTGCTAGACCAAACGGGTTGGTCTCAGCCCAGACTCCAGGAACCAAGCCTTTGAAATGGTTCAACAGAGTTAGGGAAGTAGGGGTGGAGGTGGTCGAGGGGCGGTCTGGGGAAAATGTTAGGGGGGAGGAGGCGAGACTCCTCTGACAACGGGCAGGTGAGAACAAGTTGTGGCAGGTTAAACCCGAGAGTGGGGTTAGGTCCCTTAAAGGAAATGATAGCCTGAAGCTTGTGTAGGAGATCTCGGCCAAGCAAGGGATAAGGGCAATCAGGCATTACTAGAAATGAATGGGAGACTAGGCCCTTCCCTAACCGGACTTCCCGAGAAGTGGTGAGGGGTACAGACTGTTTTCGTCCAGTAGCTCCCTGGACCTGCACAGTGGATGATGAGAGGGAGCCCAGTGGGGATTTCAGGACCGATGCCGCAGCTCCAGAGTCGACTAGGAATGAGACAGGTTGACCCCCAACACTGAGAGTAACCCTTGGCTCCAGGGGGTCAAGAGTCACAACGGACTTTGAGCCGGGGCACCCCTAGTCTGTATTCAAAGTCAATAAAGGCTCTGCCTTCTCTTTCAGCTCGCGATTAGGGCACTCAGATTTCCAATGGCCCATGGCTTTGCAGTAAGCACACTGGTCCCGAGCTAAAGGAGGCCTTCCCAAGCCTTTACCCTTATAGGGGCGCCCAGCGTTTGGCCCCTCCCGCCTTCCTTTCCACCCTTGCTTCTGAGCCTCCCCTGGAACCTGTGCTAAAGCTGCCACTACCACCCTTGCGACCGTGCGAGTTTGCTTGTCTTGAGTCTCTTCACGATAGTCAAACACCCGCTTGGCCACTTCCATGAGTTCAGTCAGATTTTTACCCTCAAAACCTTCAAGTTTCTGTAGCTTCCGACGGATGTCCAGAGCTGAATTGGCTACGAAATCAATTACGATGGCTCTCCGGTTATTGGGATCCTCTGGGTAGATAGGGGTGTAGGTTCGATATGCCTCGTAGAGGCGCTCCAAGTATGCATCTGGGGACTCGTTCCTGCCCTGTCTAACCTCACTGACTTTGGACATATTGGTTGGCTTCCGTGCTGCTGCCCGTAACCCTCCCAGCAACAACTGGCGATACCTGTCCAGTGCTTCCCTACCGCGATCAGTGTTGGGGTCCCAGTCGGGCCGGTTCTCAGGGAAGATGTGGTTGTGGCGCCCCGGGTCAGTAGAGGGATGTCCATCTGGGTCCAGAACTCCCTTCCTGGCTTCTAAAAGAATCCTGTCACGCTCCTCGGTTGTGAAAAGAACCCGGAGGAGCTGCTGGCAGTCATCCCATGTGGGCTGATGAGTATAAAAGACAGTCTCTAGGAGGACGATTAGGCTCTGGGGCTTATCAGAGAAGGATGGGTTTTGCTGTTTCCAATTGTACAAATCACTGGTGGAGAAGGGAACATATACCATGAACGGTCTCCCTGATTCTCTGGGAGGGGAAGGAACTTGCCGCAGGGGAAACGCTGACACAGTGGAATCTGGGGTCAAACTGGAATTAGAAGGGCCATAAGGAGCACCTGCTCGAGTATGGGGTGGACTTATCAGAGATGGGGCTGAGGGGCTCGGAGACCCTGAGGTTGGGTACGGGGGTGGATCTGAAACCTGGGACTGGGAGTACTCAGCTGGATCTAGGGGGTCAGAATCAGGGGGTGGTAAGACAGGAGAAAGCTGTGTGACGACCTTAGGACTTTCGGGAGGCTTGCGGCTAAAGGTCGTCTTTGATTCCGTTCCTGGTCTTAGTTTTGAAAGGGCCTGGACCT
>NW_020943848.1:0-11928 GCF_900497805.2 Vombatus ursinus
TGCAAGTTATAACTGATCAGTAGTCAAGTCCATTGACAGGTCTTAACAAGCAAGTGTTGGTAGGCGAGGATGTTGAACGTTGTCAGGAAGTCCAGCATGCATCTGAGCAATATGTGTATGCAATGACTTGTTTACAATATACTATATGGTTATATGGCACAATATTGTATCATCAAAATTTCAATGCAGGGAAAAAACCCGCGAATTTAAAATAAATTATTACATTTAAGATACATCTTTTTTTAGAAAAATATTTTATATTTTTGTTTGAAATGACACAAATTTTTTAAAAAAGTTAAGAGGTTAAGGAAAATAGATTTCCAGGGGGGCGCTGAGTAACTTTTTTGAAAAGGGGCCAGTAAACCAAATAATTTTGGAAACCTCTGATTGAGAACTTGACCAGACCTAATTGTCATCTTTTAAACCCCTTCATTTTACAGAGGAGGAAAGTGAGGTCTAGAGAGGTCAAATGATGAGCTACGGTCATTCACGGAATTAAGCAGAGATAAGATTGGAATCCATTTTTAGCAATGAGAGAGACAGCGACAGAGAGACAGGGACAGGGACAGAGACAGACAGAGACAGGCAAAGAGGGAGAGACAGACAGACAGAGAGACACATACACACAGAGCCTGTTAGAGAATTGATGCTGCCTGCCTCTCCACTCCCCCAAACTGGGAACCCCCCTCCCACTGAAGACATGTAGCTGCAGCCTCAGCTGGGGGCCAGAGGTGAGGGCCACAGGGCTCACTCACCCTTTAAAAGAGGGATTGGAAAAAAATGAAAAAGAGAGAGATTGGATTGGGATGAGGGAGCCCTGGCCTGTTTGCCCAGAAGCCACCTCCCCCACCCAGTGGCAGGGCCCCTCGCTAGATGCTCTCCCATCTATGCTTTTATTAACAAGCTCTCCCTAGGTGCTGGCCCGGTGCCAGACACAGCACGAGGCACCGAGATCCCGACACACAAGGGAAACAGGACCTGCCCCCAAGGCCCTTCCATGCTCCCAGGGGATGCTCTGGCAAAGAGAAATAAAGACAAACATTCCTCCCGGCACTCCTCCTCTGGGAGAAGGGAAGGCCGCCACCTTGGGAGCCTCCTCCTGTCCCATTGCCTAGAAGGGAACAAGGGCACAAGGGAGAGTTACTCTCTCGGGAGCGTGAACACAGGCCTGGGTTTTCGGCCCCTTTCTGTCCGCAACAGTTGGGTGACATTGGGCAGCACATTGACATTTTTAATCTTTTAATGAGCCTCAGTTTCCTCACCTTTCAAATGAGAGCCTTTGCCTAAGGACGGAGCCCTTCTGGCTGTAAAATGCCATGACTTCTCAACCCAATTGTACTCTTTTAAATGACACAACTTTATAGTCGTATCTTCTTTTCTGTAATCGATTAAGTCTGTCTTCTTTTCTATAATCAATCAGCAAGTCCTCGCGAAGTACCTACTATGTGCCAGGCACTGTGCTAAGCTCTGGTATTGCAGAGGACACAATCCCTGCTCACAAGGAGAGAACACTCCAACAGGGATGACAAAATACTTATAATGCTAATAATATCTACAGTATAACTACAAAGAGTATAAATACATATATATATATATATACATACATACATAGAAACATACACATGCAGTAGTTGGGGAAAGAGGGCACTCACAGGTGGGGGGTGGGAATCAGGAAAGGCTTCATGGGGAGGGCATTCCAGGCACGGGGGACAGCCAGTGCAAAGGCACGGAGGTGGGAGATGGGGTGTTATGAGTGAGGAACACAGAGGCAGCCAGTTTGGCGGAGCCAAAGGGTGCTGGAAGGGAAGCAATGTCCGGTGGAGCCACAGAGGCAGGTTGGCGACCCTTTGTGAGGGGCTTTCAAAGCTAAACAGGGGAGTTCCTTTTTCACCCCAGAGGAAAGAAGTACATTTTGGATCACAGCTATTTCAACACGTGGCCCTGAACTGAAAGTCTGCGTTTACTGGGACAGCATTCATTCTGGAGGGTTTCTCACTAATCACACTTTCTTTGGTTTCTCTGTGGGAACATCAGCATTTGAGTCATGCCTGGGTCACTGAAGGACACATAAAGAACCCTCTGGTCCCTTGCAAGTACTGAGGCTAGGAATACGTTGAGCATAGGATGGATTTTATTTAGCCCTACCAAAAACACAGAAGACTCACGTCTTAGCCTGTAACCAGTCAAAACTCTTCTCCTTCCCTCTCTGGTGACTCTCTAGCATTTTTCAGGGACTTATGTGGCCCTATGGGAAGCCAGGTAGGGTTGTGGTAGACAGAGTGTCGAGTCTGGAGTTAGGAAGAGACATCTTCCTTGGTTCAAATCCAGCCTCAGGCACAGGATTCAACAACAAATATGGTCCTATAAACAACCAACTCCCATATACTCCCCCTTCCAACTTCTGTGTCTTCTGCTGTCCTCCAGTGAGTAGATGTATCCAGGGTTATGCTGGTGAATATTTAACAACCAGCTCTCGAGGTGTGTGGGGGAGATGTGCACAGAACCCAGTTTTAGGCTTAACCTGTATTACGAACATACTTTCCTTCACTCTCTTTAGTCTAGACCGTGAGAAAAGCAATAAATAGTGCCCTGGTTTGTAGTCTTTGCCAATTTCCAAGGTATCGATATTCACAATGAAAATTTAAAACCAGCTCCGGCACACCCCTGGATATAGCCACAGTAATGGTGCCAAACTGGACCAGGAATTCTATAAATGGAAGTAATGAGTCAAGACTTTATTGCTATATAATTGGCCCCAAGATGCTGAGAGTCCAGCAACATGGGACAGACACCCAGTTCAGTCGATGTCCACAGCAGAAGGTCATCCCATTCACAAGCTGCTTCCTTCATGTCACCCTGATGCTACCAGCAACACATTTGATCAGGGTTCCTCTGTCTGGGCACGCCTGGAGACTTCAAATCAAAAGTACTTTGAATGAGATTTTAACCTGAATTCAGCCAAATGTATTTGCGAAGTAGACACCTTACAGACAAACACTGCTGGATATTTCTTAAAGCAAAGACTATCTAAAGTTGTACATATTGGGGATGCCCTAGGCACTGCTTCCTCAACCCTTCTACCGCATCATATCCCTCTTCCCTTTCATTTTTAAACTTTTCCCAAAGGTTGGCTTCCCCCAATGTTTCCATTTGCTCACCCCCCACTCTCCTCTAGGTTCCTCCCCCAAAGCTCTACAGAAACTGCTTTCTCTGAAGTCACTGATGACCTGCTAATTACCAAAGCTAATGACCCGATCTTTAAAACAATAATAAATTAAACTGGTTCTTTTTGCTTTTGCAGCACCAACCTTGCTCCCAATCTCTCTTCCCCTCTCACCTCACAGATAACTATTCCCTAACAAATAATATTTTAAAAGAAACAAAAAGGAAAGAGCAGAAGAGACTTAAAAAATCAGGAAAACTGATCCATATGGTCTCTTCTTTGTAGAAAAAAAAAAGTGTCTTATAGAAAGCCTGATAATGAATACAACCGCCTAAACTTGGTTCCTAATAATTTACAGGTAAATTAATTTATTTCAATGAATAAAATATAATCTTCTCCCTATCCATGACTACCCGTCAACATAGCTCCCCTCTTGTCCCCGAATCCCACAAAATATTTACCATCAGAAAAAAAAAAACCAAATAAACACGTTGGCCACGTCCGGGAAGCCATAACTGGTTCAGAATGGATCCCTGCCTTAGTCACAGCTCTGAGGTCTTCCAGACCTCTCCGACGATCAGTATTGTGTTAAGCCACCACACTGCTCCCCTGGTTCTCCTCACTTCCCTCTGCATCAGGTTATAGGCGGATCTCCATATTTTTCCAAATCCCTGTATACTGGCCTTTTTCTCAGTCCCCATTCTCTGTGGCCCCTCCGCAGCATTGGACACCCCTGACCATCTCTTCCTCCCTTGGCCTTATAGACACCACCTTCTCCTGGTTCTCATCCTACCCCTCCCCAACGGATGCTTCTTGGTTTCTCTGTAGGGCTAATCATCCTCTTCCAGACTTCTTAAGATGCTGCCTCTAGCCTCCCTTGAGAATCCCTTGAGAATCTTCTCCACTCCTCGAGTAGCTTCACCTAGCACCTCCCCACGGATGAGCTCTCTTCAGAGCTCCAGCCCCAGATGGCCAATGGTTTTCAGGACATGACCACATAAGCATGAGCCCAGCATCTTTCCTAGAAAGCAGCTGCATCCTCTGACTTCACTATTCCTTCCAATGTCCCCTGTTCAAAGCCTTAACAAGCTCCTTTCTCTCTCACTTCTCACATCCCCTTCATTTACCAACTCTGACTGTTCCCAGCTCCCTGGGACAGACATCTTGCATCTGTCTCCTCCTCTCTGTTCCTGCTGTGACTGTGCATCTTCCCTTTGTGCTCCTCATGGACTACTGCAATAGTCCACTCTCTCCTCCATCCAACGCATCTTGCATGCCAATGCCAGACTCATCTTCCTTGTTCATACATCTGGTGGTGGCTTTGCTCTGCTCAAAAACCTTCCATGGCTCCCTATTGCCAATTGAGTCAAAGAAGCTCAACCTCCTTTCCTGGCATTCAAGGCCCTCTGCAATCTGGCACTCCCTTATCTTTCCTGCCTTATCTCAGGCCACTCTCCACGGAGCTAGCCTAGGCTTCAGCCAAACTGGACTCCTCTGTTTTCTTGGAACCCCCCTGCCCTTTCCCGCCCCCTCTCTACCTTTGCTCACATTGTTCTCCATGCCTGGACTCCCTCCACCCCCTACCCCCGCACTGCCCTCTCCTTCCTTCACCTGTTCAATTCAATTCCTACTACCCTGTAAAGTCCCATTCAAACCTTATCTCCTCCACACTGATCTCCCCCAAATGGAAATGCTGTTTTGCCTGTAAGCCCCAGCCAGCTCTTTTCTTATATATGTCTCAAGCGCACTAACCAGGTACCATTTTAAGCATGATAGTTATCTCTGGGTCTTACGCTAGGAGAGTCGGTCTCGTGGTGGCAAGCCTATTGAGTGTCAGAGGGATCCCACGTCTTCCCAAGGCGTCCCACCTGAATGCCAGCTTCCTGCTTTGTTGGAAGGCTTCAGCATCCATCGTGTGGGCGTTTGCCAGTGTGGGTGAAAGTGATTCATAGGAGTGATTTCAGTGAATCTTCTACCTTGATGAGGTCTGGCCCGGGAGCAAACGATGCTGGCTTGTGGCTTCTTCTCTCATGTGAGATGCAAGACCCTGGGGCTCTGAGCAGGGCAGACAGTTCAAGCTAATCTGTGTGTAGCCTCATCACCGGAGCAAACAGAAGCTCAATGCCAAAAGAACCAGAGGTTCTTTCCCACTGAGGGTCTTCATTGGAGCTGGGGCTTTAGGCCTGGCCTGGTCCTGAATGAAGACCGGAAGTCCTAACTGTCAAAGTCATCCGGCCACGGAGGCCAAAGCCACTGACGTGGCCTGGAGCAAGTCACATGACGTCTTCGAGACCCAGGAGACCCCCTGAGACTACCCCTTGCAGAGTAACAGGCCAGGGATGTGTGTGGGAAATCCCCATGGACTGGTTTTCAAAATGCCCACAGTCTATTGTGGGGGACACAAGTCACACACGGCCTGAGACTCAGCGACCCTTTTATGTCATGATAGAACAAGTGCAAAGCAGTGTAGAACAGACGGAAAACAGAGAGGCTGAGGGGCTTTAGAGCAAAGGAGGGATCAGCTAAGCGAGGTCAATTGAAGGGTCATGTGGTCGGCTACCAGGCTGGGATGTGCAGGTCACTGGCCTGCTGGAGGACAAGGTGAGGAAGTGAAATGAGGCACAGTCCCTGCCCTGAAGGGGCCTCCTGAAACCTGCGGGTCGAGTGTGGTGGGGGTTAAGGCATGGATATATGAATCAGGTCTGTGACAGGTCCACGATCACACACTCCCTCCATGCCCCTGATCCTCCTTGCAAAACTCCTGGGCTGGATCTAGTCTCAGGGATGCTCCTAGAGGCAGACTGTCCTAGGATGGGGGTCAGCTTGTGGCATTACTTTGGGAAGGCTTTGGTGGCTATACAACCCACTATCTGGGGGTGGGGCAGGCATGTGGCGAAGGATTGGAGCGCTGCCTCCATTGTTAAGACAAGGTCCTAGCTGTCTCCCACCCAGTTAGGAGTGACCAGGGAGCTGGGGATGCTAAAGCTGATGAGAGGCTTCTCCATCTGGCAACCATACTGGCTATCTCTGTGTTGCTGTCTCTGCCTTCCCCTCGGATTTCCTCCCCCAGGCGGCCTTTTAACTGTCCAACATTCACTTGGATGAAAGAAATGTGCCCGTAATAAAGACTGATTGCTCATAATTAATTATCAGTGGCTTGTCTGGCTCTGGTGAAGGCTTCCACGTCACAGCAACGGACCGGGATGGCTGGGTACCAGAAGAGATCAGAGAGATCAGAGGAGCTCCCCTTTACCTCGTGGTTCTGCAGCCTTCATGGAGGGTCCGTGCTGGCATGGATGCCACTCCCTCTCTTCCCAAAGAATCACGGACTTTGAGAACTGAAAGGGAGAGCCATCCAGCCCACCCCAGCCCCAGAGGAGGAGAACGTGCCTGGTAAACGGCCATCTAGCCCCTGTGTGGGGAGAAGTTTCACTGCCTTATAAAGATGAAGCCTGTGAGTGTGACCCAGTGGTGTTGAGGAAGCTGTTTTTCAGTATAGGATAATCATTTGTATGTTAGGATCCAGAAGACGACACGTATGCGTTCAGTTGGTAAGTGCATGCAGAGCCTCGGATGGGACGGACCATCAAAGAAAGAAAAACCACGATAAACATAATACTTTATCAGTAGCTTACGTGACTAACGACCACTCCAATGACATACGGAGTGAACAAAGGAGAGCACGCATGGATAGCACGAGGCAAAGGCCCTGGAGCCCAGGAACACACCCGTGCTTTCCCCACACTTGAGCCCTGAGCAGCCAGTGTTTGCTTGTGGGCTGGGCAGATGTAGGGAGATTTGCTGGCCCCCCACTTCGGAGGGAGACACGTGGCCTCTGTCTGGGCAGAGGGTACCTTGCCACGACCACCGGTAGAAAAGATACTGCGACTTCTAGGAAGCAGGCTAATGGTTCCTTCTGAGCCTCGGCTCATGTTCATATGGTTTGCTCTATTTGACTAACAAAGTTGGATTGCACGTGTGGAGAGGTTTAAGGGTTTAGTCATTGAGGAAAGGGTGTAAGTAAGTAGTGTCTGTGCCTTAAAGGGAAATTGGCTATAAGCATGCATCATGCGCCCCACCCAGGTTGAAAACCTCCAATGTGCAGGAACTCACCAGTGCCAAGGACCACCCCTTCCACTCCCATCGATTCCAAATCCCCCCTGCAATTTCCAGCCATCCAGCCTGCTTAACCCCCTTGGGTCAAAGGAAACAAGGGTCATTTCTCTCCCACATGTCAGACCCTCCAATGAGAGCTGGCCACCCTCACCTTGAAGAGGGTGAGCAGGTCCCACTGCTTGCCCAAGTCTTCCTTTCTCCGGGCTCACTGTCCCCATCTGCTCAAGACAGGGCTTGAGGCCCTTCCCCACCCTGTTTTGTGCCTGTGTGGACCCTGGACAGCTCACCAAGCCCCTTGCCTCTTTGTCCCTTTTGTGCATCCCCATGGATCTTTGCTGTTCTCCTTCCTCTCCCTCACCCCCCCCTTTTCTGTGTGTGTGTGTGTGTGTGTGTGTGTGTGTGTGTGTGTGTGTGTGTGTGTGTGTGTGTTGGCCTTGGGGAGGAGGTGAGGGCCTAGCAAGCTCTAACACTGTTTCAGGGGAATAACCAGAGAGGTGCCGCTGGGTATGCTGGGCCACAGGAGAGGTCCCTCCAGAGGACCCCTGCTGGGCCGTCTTTCTCCATCTGCCAGGTGCCTACGCGGGCTGAAAGAAAACTCCTTGAGGGCAGGGACTGCTTGAGCTTTGCCCTTGGGTCCCCAACGATTAGCACAGTGCCTGCCACAGAGAGGGTGCAGCCTCCTCCCTGCCCGTTGTTCCGAAATGAAGGCGACGATAAATTAACTTCATAAACTTTTTTTTATTCTTTTTTATCTGCTGTCACTTTAACAATATATATTCTTCTGTTGTGGAATCTCAAAACTATCTTAAATATATATGTATATATATATATATTTTTTTTCCACTTCATAAGCTGCAGAAGGGAGACTCTGAGAAGAGCCCCAGGAGAATCCAGACTCCTTTAATACCTGCAACAAGATGAGAGCAAAAAAGCGGTTAGGCAAGGAGGAGTTGTCAGAAAGTCCAACTCTAGAACCACAGAACCATAAAGAAAACAACACAGACACAACATAGGACAGACACCTACATGACCATCTAGACATGACAACAAACACATGACAAATGGGAGAAAGATCCCTTTTGTCTTTGTTCTTTTTCTTTTTTTATATCTAGCACTAACTGAAACAGGAAACAGAGTTTTAGGAACCTGGAGAAGAATTCTGGCCTGGCTCGAGGGACAGCTGCAGCTGGAAGGGGGCAGGGTGGGAACGACATTGCACCTTCTGTGGAAAGAAATTCTCAAGTTCCAAAAGAGTCAGCTTTAGGAGAGACTTCAGCAGGAAATCTCAGGCAAGATGGCCACTTGGGGTTCCCTATGGGTAGAAGGCCTCTTGGTTTTTACCTGCATTTTTACCTGCACCTGGGCTCAGAGTGAGGGCATTTGGGAGAAGAGGGAGGGCAAGCTCCTGAGGTGCTCATGGCAATACTGCTGGGAAGCAACAGGAGTCAGGATTGCCAACCCAGCTTCCTCTCCAGGCAGGGAAGCTCAGCCAGGAACAGAGGCACACAGAGACACACAGAGACACACAGAGACACACACAGCCAGGTGGAGCTCGGGCCCTTACTTAGCATGGGGAAATGGGAAGGTGCTGACCACTTCTCCACCCTCGTTGGTAATGGCCTCGTAAATCCACTTGCGGTTGCGGCGGCAGGTGGGCCCACACTTGGTGGACTGGCACTCTGGGCATGGGTAGAAGCAGCCCATGCAATCTTCCTCCAGGCAGTCACAGAGGTCTTCTCCATTCAGATTCAGCCTGCCTCTCTCGTCGTACTTCTTCATGCCTTTCTTGCCTCGTGGGAGCTTCACAGGTAGTTGAGCTGAGTGGGGACCGGCTTGGTCATACGGCCCCGCTTGGCCGGCAAGGCCCCGGGGACCAGCGCGGCCACGGGGACGGCCGCGGCCACGGGGACGGCCGCGGCCCCGGCGGCCACTAACGCCACTGGGGCGCACTGCAGAGCTGCGCTTGGCCTTTACCTCCCCGCCGGTCGACTTCTTCTTCTGGACTCTTGCCTTCTTCTTGGTCTCAACTCTCATCTCATGCTCCTCCTTGACCACCTGCTTCTCGGCCTGCTTCTCGGCCTGCTTCTTCATAAGGCGTGCTGATTTCCTCACAGCCACAACCTCCTTTTTCTTACACACTTGAGAACCGCTAATCATTTTCGGTCACTGGAAGGCAGCTTCGCTTGCTGCCTCGAGCGCTCTTGGAAGTGGCTGCGGGACCTTGGGAAGGACAGCAGGCACATAGGGTCACTAGAGGCGAGTGTTTGTATACTGGTGCGGAGGGACATTGGATTCATGGACCGAGGAAGCACACAGGCTGAGGGCACTGTCCAGGCATGGAGCCTGGGCTGGGCCTCTGCAAACGTGGGGTTCCTTGACCACCTCTCCAAAGGAGGGAGAGGGAGGATGGGAAAAACCAGACTGAGGAGGTCACCTGAAAGGAAGAGCCAGGCCTGGCTCAGGCCACATCTCCTCTCTCTCCTTTGTTTGTTCTTTCCCCGCTCCCCAATTCTCATTCCCCGACCTGGCTTCGGCTCGATACCAGGACCATCAAAGCAGCTGACACTAAGGCCTGGATGGGGTCCCCTGTCCTCTCCACAAATCTCCTCCTGCTTGGGGTCGGCCAGCCATTCTCCCAGTCCTGGGTGGAAAGGCCAGCCTACTGCTGCTTCCTCCTCCTCTTCCTCTATTTCTGCCTTACTCCAACCCTTCTAGGCCATCATGTGGCCCATTGCAGCTGGTCTTCTGGAAGCCCTGCTCTGGGGCCTACCAACTCCCCTCCATCCTTGACCTTTTCAAACAACATTTCTTCCACCCCCTTCACTGTAGGGAAACCTTAGCCATCAGAGCTGGGTGGGGGTAACCATGCTTTTTCTGGAGCGAGGCGGGAGGAGGTGGGGAGAAAGCCTACCCTGGGGGCCCCCTCCCCAGCCCCCCAGCTTCTCTCCTGCTGAAAGCAGAGCCATGGGGCTGGGGAGGGGCCCATGGCCTCCAGTGGATGAAGCTGCTCAGCCTCCACCGCCACCGGGTGGGGCAGGGCAGGAAGGGCCTGGTCTCCTAGAAGAGAGGCCAAAGGAGATGAAGAGGCAGTTTTCAGATGAAGCCATGGAAGCTCTCCAGGCAGGCTGGGTTAGGGACTGGAGCTGTGATCTCCTTGCCCAGGTGAGAAAACTCCCCTTACTCCTCCCTCTGGAGGCTGGCACTTTCTCTGCACTTAGAGTCTTAGAGATTTGCTTAGAGCAGAGGTGGCCCAGTCCCCTGAGGTGGGGAAAGGCCAAAGCTGATTCAAAATGCAATCGGGAAATGCTGAGCAGAGTAAACAACAGACTTCAAAGTAGATAATGCTCATTTCTGCCTTTCTAAGTCAATTTGACTCTCAGGGAACCTTTTCTCTTGGAGGCTGAGGCCCCTGGCCTCGGGCTTCCTGAAAGGTGGCAGCTTGCCCAAGGCTGACCTGCCAATATGTGGATTGGGGCTTTGAGACTAGACTGATTTATTATAAGGGAGGGCTTGTACTCAGAAATGGGGGGATGGATGGGGGTGATAACCAATGGGGGAAACGATCTATTTCTTCATCGAAATTAACTTAAGTGCACGTGGTCAGACAGTAGGTTTAGATGGTGTGTTCAATCCAATAGGTTTGTACACGCCGGTGTGTTTCCATTAGGAGAGTGAAGGGGGGATGGTGAGTATCACCTGACAAAAAAAGAGCAAATTTCATTTAAATGTCCAGTTGGGGAAAGAAAATGTGCAGAGGGACAGGCAGGGCCATTTTGTCGCTGCTTGGTTCAACACAACATCTCTTCCTTCCAAAACACCAGCATTTACCACAGCTCTGAGTTCAGAGCTGGCCTCAGGCACTTCCCAGCTGTGGGACCCAAGGCAAGTCATGTCACCTGGCTGCCTCAGTTTGCTCAACTGTAAAATGGGTGTAAGAACAGCACCTGCCTCCCAGGGTTGTGGTGAAGCTCAAACGAGCGATTTGTAAAGGACTTTAGCATAGTGCCTGGCCCATTGTAGGTGGGAATAAAAGCTTCTTTCCTTCCCTTCCTCCTTCCCCTGGGTTTTGTGATGGTTCAGTCCACAGGAACGCAGAGAACTGAAACCTTTCCAAAGGGGAGGCTGGAAGCAAGGCTCCCTAACTTGACACTTTGGGATCTAACTCCAAATGCAAGTTAGCATTTCCTTCCTCTTTGAGTGAAAAACAACATCACTCTGAGAGGGGCCTCTTGGGCCTCGCCAGACTGGCCCTGGGGTACATGGCCCAAAAAAGGGTAAGAAGGCCTGCCAGGGCCCAGTGGTCACGGAGACCCTCCCCCTCTGGAGAAAGGCCCCACCCCTTTCATCCGGGCCCTTCACTGAGAATGCGCAGATGCTGACTGAGCCCCTCCACAGGCAGTGAGCAGAGAGGCTCAGAGATAGAAGGCCCTGCCTCTGGGGCAAGGACAGGAGTTGGGCTCAGCCTGGGACTGTCCCCAGGGCCTCCCTACAAAACAGAGAGCTCTCTAGGGGAGTGAGGGAGAGGAGGAAGGCCTGGGCAGGACGGTGCACTGAGTGGCTACAGACACCAAGGGCCCTGGCCCCCAGGGTCTTGCCACCCATCGCATCTGGGCTTTCATTGTTAGGGGTAACTTGCCTTTGGAGTCTTC